>NW_027516466.1:0-300000 GCF_048772815.1 Callospermophilus lateralis
AGCAGACACCTCAGGCCTAAGGCATTTTAACCATAATTTTCAGGTTTGGATGTTGAAAATTATGGTACAATTTTAAGTTACAATTCACAAAATTTTATATCTTTACATCTTGTTCTGTCAACAGATACCATACTATGATTTACTATCCTTTTCCAAATTAATGCACTGGTACACACTGTGATATTTTCCCAGTCTACCCAATTCAAAACTGGTGAAAAATAAGACTGAATGTTTGGGAAGTTACTTGCCAACTTGGAAATAGAGTTCTTTAGTTTTCCATGCTAAGTATTTAAGTTCTCTTGCATGAATTATCTAAAATCATAAACTAAATAATTATAGGAACCAGACTTTTAACTGCAAGATTGTACAATGCTTCAAAAACCCATTCAGATACCAGATTGTTACAATAAAACGTCATCATTTAGACACACATTGAGCTAAGATCATTCCCAAGAAACAATTTATAATATGAACACATTATTGCACATGTCTTTAAGGGCCAGAAACAAAGACACAAGACAGACAGAAAGGAGCTCCAGACTATGGCTGACAGACAGAAGCCTTTAAAACATAACAGATAAGAGAAAAATCTCCTACACCTGTAGCACGATAGATGTCCCCACAAGGGGAACAGATGTTTTCAAAGAGGAGCAACCTGAAATGTGAAATCAAGGGTCTCCATGGTGACTTTACTGCATTTAGTGTCCCCTTTTTCTTATTCTCTTTTTTAATAAGACAGAGGTGGCATAATTCTTACAGTGCAGGGACGGAAGGAGGGAATTCTCTGAAGCAACAGGGCTTTGGCAGCTGCTGGGAGTCCTTCAGTCCCTCCTTTTACTTACAGGATTAGCTCCTCTGGTTCAGTTCCACCCCGAGCACGCTCCGTCTCCTAATATTTCAGTAGTCAGCTCTCAAAAAGTCCCAGGGTCCGGGGGAGGGTATCAAAATTTGTAACTTAAATTTTGGTTCCTGATGTTGAAGCCAATTAATACAAATTTAATAATGAGGACAGCGTTTGAGAAAAAGAAAAAGGGAGGTTTACTGCTTTGCTAACAAAGGAGAAACACAGGGGATTCTGCCGAAAGGTTGTGACTCTCTTGATCTGGAGGGACAAGCGGTTTTAAAGGAGTTTCACTTTTTCACCTAAGAGATACTCAGTTCTTAGGTCACCAGCAGGCATTGCCCTCTGCAGTGGGTGTGCTCCAGGCAACCAGCTAGGGGCTTCTCTCATCCTGCTTGACAAAGGGGGGGAAAGTTCATCACAGTTCCTTAAAACACAGTCCAAAGGGGTGTCAGGCTTAGTTGCTTTATTACCCATTTTCACGTCCAATATCATTATGTTTTTACCAAAGAAATCACACAACAAAACGCACAAAAACTAACAAACCAAAAACATACAGAACACAGAAAAAAACACAAAGAAACAGAAAACCGGTGAAGAAACAGAAAAACAGAGGAGCAATACAACGTCTTGCTAAAGCTCCGGGGAAGGAGCTCCTGCGTGCCCGTTGGCACCTCTCTACCCTTTCAGAGGAATTCCCTACAGAACAGAACAGAGGACAGAATGATTCTTGTTACTGTCCCGGACAGGAGTATATGTGAGCCTCCCCATGCCACCTCTCTGTCATCAGAAGAGATGTCCCTTTACCGGATATCAGATTTTATAAAGATACCACTTACCTATGGAGGCCTCCTCCACCAGGTGCTTGCTAATAGTTATAGTGCGATGGTTCACTGCAGTGCTCCCCGGACTGAAGGCTCACTCCAAGGCCTTTGAACTTGGCTCTCCAGCCCGGAGCCTTGGAGGAAAGGCCAGTTTCAGAATTTCCAGGAGTCTGGTCTTGTGATCTGGTTGGGTCATCTCACTGGGGAACTCTAAAATATTAGACCAGGATGCAAGAAAAGACCACTGACTCCAATTAAAATCAAATTAAAGCATCCGGGTGGGCTGCCTCTCCCTCTCAAACAGCGGAAACAAGACAGCATCCCCACATTTCCTACAACCCAGCTTTATACCCCAGAAAGTTACACAAAAGGGGAGTTACAGAAAACAGAACTTTGACAAGCATCACACTAATTATAGGTTACATTTTTTATTTGCTGGCCCCAGCATCAAAAATTATGAGGACCATTAGAGCCTAGAGAGGGTCTTTGGCCAGGGAAGGCCAATATTTATGAGGTGTCACTAAAGTTTCAGAGAGGGCTGCAATCTGGTCAGAAAGCCAGATATGGCTGAGTTCAAGGCATGGGCAGGAATTCCAAGTAGGTTTGGAATTTGCACTAATTTATAGTAAAGAAAAAATTATGTTCTCATGGCTGTGTGGCAAGATGACTCCCAATTTTATTGAAAGATCAGGTTGGGAGATCAACCCTGTCCTTTTCTTTTGGAAACTCCTCTACCACATCCATGTTTGTGAACTCCTGAGCATTTTCTATCCCAGATATGTATTCACAGATATTTTAACTCTACTCCTCTAATTGTGTCTTACTTGGGGCGAAGGTAATGTCAAGGCATTGTTCTGGATGAGAGTGGGAAGATTATTGTATAGCATATATATGCATACTCATTGGATTCATTTTTCAATTTTCCATTCAAAATACTATATCCCTCACAATAACCCATACTCTATGAGACTCTAACAACTAATACTAATATGATGGAGAAAAATAACCGAAACAAAATTGAAATACAAGCAGTTCAGAGGAGACATGGTGTATATTGGACTTGCCTTTTGCAAGATAAATGGTAGGTGTTATTAATCTAGTCAATTTTTAATTGAAATAGTTCTCCATGTGTTTTTAAAGTTAAAAAATATGTGTATTCCTGTCTCCCTTTCTCTGTAGCCTATTCAGCACATGTATTTTTATATGCACATATAGAATCCTACGTGATATCACAAGTAAATTTTTGTGAGGTGCCTGACTTGGCAGTTACAAATTGTGAGAAGAGATTACTCCTCCTAAAAGCTGTTGGAACTGAAATTTCAAGCTATAGGTGAGCTTCCTAGTAGAACAACATTATACATAAATCCATGTTCAGTGAAATGAATGTTTTTGGATCTGTGGATGATATATATTTCATGGTGAATTTTGTTTGGCATATGAATTGGTATGTTTATTGTCTGTGGTTGTTTGTGTGTGTGTGTGTGTGTGTGTGTGTGTGTGTGTGTTTGTGTGTGTTTGTGTGTGTATATATATATATATACACACACACACACTCTCCAGAATTTTCATAATATGAAATGTATGTGTCTTATATACACTCCCTAAATTCATTCATGTTCATGTATGTGGATTAATAATCAACTTTTCACAACATTATTCTCAGAAATATTCATTCACCTGAAATATATATTTGTTTCCTAGTACTGAAAACTAACTTCAGTGAAAGGTACATACAAATCCTAATATTTCTACAATTACTGACCCAGTTTAACATCAATGCAAGTAGATTCCTATGGGACATGATGCATCTTTTGATGTTCATTTTTATTCAACAGTGGTACCTTACTATTTTTCAGTTTTTTCACATCATAGGATACATATTTCATCCACTAGTTAGCAAAATTATAGGCATTTGTTTCACTTTTAATCACTTTCTTCTCCAGAACACATGTATTTCTCTATGTTTCTTGACTGGTCTTTTAATGAGACTTCTTTCCAAATACATTATAATCGATTTCCATAATCATTTTGAAACAAATCTCACACACCCTTCATGATAAACCATAACCCTAAGATGACCATTAGATATATAACTTGTTGGAATGAATGATTGTATATCAATATAACATTTCTGATATATTTTCAGATATCTATTCAATCCATTATTTAAAGTGGATCCAGTTATATTGTTTATTCACAGAATGGTGTATTCTTGCATTATCTCTATATTCATAGACACAGGGTACGCCTATTTGTACCCCCATACTAATTTATACGTCTTCAAAATATTGCTCCCTGAAATGGTGGAAGAAATACTCATGTCACCAGATCTGCATATACATTTTATCACAGAAATATTCTGGACACAAAAAGCAAAGGTCACATGTACAATTGTATCAAAGCCTAAATGGGAAGTGAACATGGATTACTAAAATCATCCATGTCCATGTTGCCTAATGTTCTCAAATGTCAATTCTATTTGTGACTACATATTTGTTTCCTCTTAAGATTATAAATTCAAGCTCCAGCCTGTTGAAAATGTGTAATCCTATCACTCACTTTATACTTTACTTGATTTCCTAATGTCTTTATTGATATGTGCTTTCATACATGTTTTCCCCAGTTCATCATTGTGACTGACTCTTCACATGTGCTGACATTCACCTTCACTCTCTACCCAAAACCCTATTGTTAAGAACTTTTGGTCCAAATCCTATACTCACTCTTCTTCTTAGCCTACCGAATACCTTCCAAATCCTATCGACTATTGCTTTTTGACTGGATGTTCTGTTCAACATTCAATCATCCAAGTTACAAGGTCCTATGCCATTGTGTATTGATTTATCTGAGACAACTGTGCAGGACATAATTCAAAGCTAAGTATCCCACTCAAGGGCCCAATGCCCTTCTGGGCTTCAAATCTTACCAAATTTCTGCTTTCATACTTATATTTCACCTATATACTCTTGTGAATATCGCAGGTTGCCAATACCATTATTCATCCCGCAGAATGATTCCTAACCAAAATCGATGCTATTATTGAACCTAACCATACACTCTTCCCTTAATATAACTTACAGAAGAGCAGGGACAGAGTTCGTCTTACAATATAGTAATGTAGCTGATCTTTCACCGGCTGAGAAACTCAACGATCCATGAAGAAATGATCCTTAGAGAAGATGTAGGCAGCTATGTAGGACCTGAGAGAGCAATAGTCATCTTCCACAGCAAACAACAAGGTCAGGATGAATTGATGTGTCTGAATCAGTCTCTCTCTTCTTATTGTAGAGAAGATGGACCAAACAAGGCCTGTTGTCGCGACCCCTTGCCCGCAAGGAAGACGCAACTCAGGAATCTTCTTTCAGCAGTTTATTCAGGCCCTTGATATTTCTTCTAATTCCCCGTCGGATGCCCCTCCCAGCCTTAATAAAGCATCCCAAGCCCCAATGCGAAGCTGCCACGTGGAACTTTCTCACAGGGTGCTGAGAAACCATGCACCAACTCTCCCAAACAAGGAGTTGTTTATTACAGACCACAGTGGAGCCAGCGCCATCTTGCAATGGCGAGAGTAGAGGTCCTATCCCACTGTGCAGAAGTGGCTGCATAGTATGGCTCAGTCCTAAGGAGGGCCCTTCCCAAGATCTGAAGCCATATCAGCCGACGCCTTTTTTCGTGGGGCGGGGCGTGGACATCAAACCTGCATGCAATAGGACATGCTCTCCTTGAGGTCCACTTCAAGGATCACTCAAGTGCAGTGCCTTGCCTCGCATCCTGTATCGTGATGAAGGTGGACGAAGGGGGACAGCTAAGGATGAACTGTGGCTGTACACAACGACAAACGAGTTGACAGCACCCCGAAAGAAAGGCACGGACTTTAAGGCAATAGAGAAGCATTAGTGTGGAAACCCACCTGCGTGCAATGGCAGCAAGACCGGCAGAGTGAAAGGGCTTTCCAACACTAAGAGAATAACGAGGAAAGACATTCCGATCCCAGTGCAATGTTATAATAACTTGGGGTGCAATGGCCATGTCAAAGATTTACTGTTTAAGATGCGCAAGCCAAACTTGAGGTGAATTGCCATTTTCTAAAGCTGCAAGAGCTTGGATGATCATAGCCTTATCGTGAGCATTGCGGGCCTTGAGGCGACAGAGAAACCACAAACAGAGAAACATACCGAAGCAACACATTGCACCAAAAATGCCTACCCCCACCCACTCTTTAAAAAAGGAAAAGGCAGAAGATATCCAATCGGTGAATTGACCCAAAGTCACGGGATCAACACGGGTGCTATTCAAGACAGCTATCTGGGTTAGTTGAGACTGGATCATGTCTTCCGCTTCCATGGACCAATTTCCAGCCAAATATTCGCCAATGGTGCGGGAAGCATTCCTGGAATCATTAAATCTGACAGAGGTTATGCATAAATGTGCACGTTGGTCAACACAACCCAAAAGCACTAAGTCAGCCAATTCTTCTACCTGAGCTTAGAGTAAATCTATTCTTTGGTTGGCAGCTAAAATCCCTGACAAAATATGTTGATTAATTGTATTTTGGGATTCAAGTATGGTGGAAGTTTGTTGGACAACTTGATTAATAGTGGCAGCAGTTTGTACTTGATTGGCCATAGCCACTCCGGCCGTAACCGCTGCAGCAGCAGATACCACCACGGCTGTCACTATAGCCGCTGTGATTCCAAAATCTCTGCGGACTCTAAGTAGCTCAACAATAGGGAATTTATCAGGATCCGCAGTGACCGGGATTGGGACAAAAGTTGGAATCTTCATAAACACTGCTACAGTCCAGGAACCATTCCAACACTCAGATAAGAGACAGGTAGTATGAGAACAATCCAGCATCCCCGATGAGGTGGCCTTAGCCAAAAGGAATAAGAAGGGGAATTGGACACAGAACATTGCAGGAGGCAATGTGGCATTATACAACAGAGAGTTGAATGAAACAGATGTAAGTCTATTACCTTGTTCACTTTCCCTAACAGTACCAGAAATATTAGCCAGCTAACTTTTGGCTCCTACCAACTGAGCCAGTGCAGAAATATCGGCTGAAGCCCCCTTTTCATTGGAAATCAGCCATTAAAACCAGGACCAACCTACTCCTGTAGAGGAGCTGGCACTATTGTTAAAGTTATAAACATACCTATCAAGAGAGGGGGAAAGGGAGAAACCTTTAGCAACTTGATGTTTCTCCCAAGAATGATCCTGACAAGGCGTAAATATTGGGGGGAAACCAAGATTAGGGGAACAGTAAGGAGAGGCCTTGAAATGAGTGGCATTATAAATACTACTAGAAAAAGGAGGCACTGGGATTAGTACCTCGGAGATAATAGCCAAGGTTGTTATGTTAAGAGCAGAGCTGTTGTTTGCAGGGGTCTCTGAGCCTGATTGATCCCCCGAAGCTACCTTGCTCAATACAGCACTGATAATGCTTCCTGAGACCTGATTGGACCGCAATGGGTCCTCCCAGTTAGTCAAATTGTTGGTCTTAAGGCTAATGCAATTAGCGTTTCTAAGGCTGAAACAAAAAAACTCCTGTGAGATTAACTTGAGATTGATTAAAAATTCTCTCCATGTCCCCTCTAGGAGAGGCACAGGGAGCAGACATCTCACATGAGGTAGAAAAAAGAGTGGGGAGGACACTAGAATTACCATGAACTGGCATCGGCATTGGCCATGCCCGTGCCACTGCCCACCACCGCATTGGTGTCGCCTGTGCCATCGGCACCAGCACCAGAGCCAGAGCACTTAGTAGAATGAAGATCCTCATCACAGGATTGTTGTGGTATCTCTTGTTGCTGGTCAGTTGATGTCGAGACTCTTCTTGTTAAGCATTCAGGGACCCACAATGGTTCCGTACGATCCTGGGGAAAAACACATACAGATCCTCGTGCCCATGTCAGCACGGGGTCAGGGCCGTTCCATTGGCCCGTAAGAACATCCTTCCACTTAACATAGCCAATCACAGAGGGCTGAGGGGACACATGTCTATCGGCCGCAGAGCGACCATGAATATCCAAATTCAAAAAATTAATGCTAAAGAGAGCTAAGGACAGGCGTTCTTTAGGAGTGTGTTCAGCTCCTATTCCCCCTTTTTGTTTTTGTAAATTTCCTTTAAGGTGCGATGAGCATGCTCAACAATGCCTTGTCCTTGAAGATTATAAGGCAAACCATGAGTAAGTTGCACTCCCATAGTAGAACAAAAAACTGTAAATTGTCTGCCAGTATAAGCAGGTCCATTATCAGTCTTAAGGGATGCAGGTGCACCCCATGCTGCCCATGCCTCTAAACAGTGAGTAATGACATTACGTGCCTTTTCTCCCGATAAAGCAGAAGCATGGATAATTCCAGAGCACGTATCAACGGAAACATGCACATACTTAAGGTTACCAAAGTCAGGTATATGTGTCACATCCATTTGCCAAACAATCAATGGCTTTAATCCCCGTGGGTTTACTCCATAATTAGGGGGATGAAGAAATGTGACACAATGGGGACATTGCAATACTATCTGCCGAGCATCCGCTCTTGAAATGGAAAAACGCCTGTGCAGCATTAATGCATTAACATGGAAGTTTTGGTTAAACAACTTAGCCCTCTCTAAGGAGGAAGCCAAGCATATCAATTGGCTTCTAGTGGCTAAGTCCGCACAGGCATTACCTTGGGATAACGGACCAGGAAGAGAGGTGTGAGCCCTGATGTGCATTGGATAAAAAGAAGCAGTGCGGTTAGAGATAAGCTGTTGAAGCTGAGTAAAGTAAACAGACACATTGTGGGCATCACTAATAGTTCCCACGGTCTCCAGGACTTTTAGTGCTTGTACCACATAGTTGGAGTCCGAAATAAGATTAAAAGGAAAAGAACACTGTTTAAAAACTTCAATAACAATTTGTAGTTCTACCCATTGTGGATTTCCAGGAGCAAATTGGTGCTGGATAGGGGGAGAGTCATTAATTACATAAGCTCCCATTCCAGACTTGGAACCATCAGTAAAAATGTTAACAGCCCCCGGAATTGGACTGGATGAAGTTACCTTAGGGAAAATGATGGGATGTTCTTTAACAAAATGGATTAATGGATGAGAAGGGTAGTGATTATCAATACCCCCTTGAAACGAGCAACACAGAATAGCCCAGTTGTCTAGAGTAGCACATAAAATATTAAGTTGAGCTTTAGTGTAGGGTATGATAAGAGAAGAAGGTGATTGGCCGAAAAATTGAATGCTTTGTTGAATCCCTTTAAGTGCCAATGCTGCAACAGCATCAGGATAATATTCTAAGGATTTTCCTGGGGATACATGTGGGTGGATCCATAGTAAAGGCCCATCTTGCCACAGTACTCCAGTAGGCTGCCGCATAGTGGCAAGCACACATAACTGGAAAGGTTTATCACTCTGGAGCCTGCATAGAGTGGCATGCTGTATAGCTTGTTCTACTTTTATAAGGGCCACTCTAGCCTCAGTAGTGAGGCTACGAGGGGAAGCAAGATCTGGATCACCCTTAAGAGTAGCATACAAAGGCTGGATCACAATATTAGGAATATGTAAATATCCTCTTATCCAATTAATATCTCCCAGCAATTTTTGAAAATCATTTAGCGTTTGGAGATCTTGAGTCCTGATGGTAATTTTTTGTGGTTTTAATTTGTCATACCCAATTGTCGCTCCCAAAAACCTGATAGAATCCCCCGTTTGAACCTTTTCAGGTGCGATGTGCAGTCCATGTTGAGCCAACAGCATCACGAGTTCTTTATAAGCCTCATAAACTGTCTGTTCTAATTTTGCGGCCAATAACACATCATCCATATAGTGAATGATCTTGGTGGAGGAATACTTACGTCTGAGAGGTGCGAGTGCCTTCCCCACATACATCTGGCACATCGTGGGACTGTTAGCCAACCCCTGTGGCAACACCACCCACTCAAACCTTTGATCTGGTTCTTCGTGATTACACGAGGGAAGGGTGAAAGCAAAACGTTGTGAATCTTTAGGATGCAAAGGAATGGAAAAGAAACAGTCTTTAATGTCAATAACAATTATATGCCAGCCTTGAGGAACAGAGGAGAGCAGAGGCAGCCCTCTTTGAATGGGCCCCATAAGCTGCATCTGAGCATTAACTGCTCGTAGATCATGCAGTAGGCGCCACTTCCCTGATTTTTTCTTAATGACAAATATGGGAGTATTCCATGGAGAAGTAGAAGGTTGGATGTGACCCAAATCAAGTTGTTCTTTGACTAGATCATGGGCTGCTGCCAGTTTAACCGAGGGAAGAGGCCACTGAGGCACCCAAACAGGCTCCTCGGTGAGCCATGTTATAGGTATTTGAGCCCCAGTGGCCCCTAGGAAAAACCCAGACCAAACCTGTTAAGCTTTTGATGACCTTGCACAGGATGCTTACATCCTTGTAGGTGCCTTCCTAGTCCTAGACCTGGCCTATACCCCATATTTTGCATGATATGTTGAGACACTGGGGAATAGTCATTACTAAGAATGAACCCCATGTCTTTCATCAGATCACGGCCCCATAAAGAAATGGGTAAATCAAGTACATAAGGCTGAAAGGTACCATCATGTCCTTCCGAGTCCTTCCAAGATAGATGTCTACAGCTGATTTGAGGGGCTTGGGCATATCCAAGTCCTCTTAAGGATTGATCAGAAGCCTGCACTGGCCATCCCCTAGACCAGTCCTTAAGGGCTATGATACTACGATCTGCTCCTGTGTCCAGCAATCCCACAATAGATTTACCTTCTATGCTTAATTCCAAAGTGGGGCGATTGCTCATATCCAGTGACAAATAGGCACAATTTCCTCCGGTGGTACCAATCTGATTTCCTGTCTGTGATCTTGAGTCAGCAGGGAAGTGATTATGCAAACTAGGCAAAATTAGCAATTGAGCAATCCGATCCCCTGGGGAGATAGACACAATGCCCCTTGGAGCTTCCACCATAACTTTTACTGCCCCTACAGTATCAGGGTTTATAACTCCGGGGAAAACATGACGACCTTGTAGGATAGAGGATGCACGTCCAATTAACAAACATACAGTGCCAGGGGGTAAAGGCCCTTTGAACTCAGTTTCCACCAATTGGATTCCCATCTTAGGTGTTAATACGAGTCTGGAGGTGGAACAGAGGTCCAATCCCGCGGCACCTGTAGCGGCTCTCCGCTTCTCGTGGGATGGCGCAGTGAAGGCCATGTCTCGGGTTCGGGTGTGACATTCTCCATTGCCCCATATATTCGTGGGCCCTGGGGTCGGGGGCCCCTTCGGCCGTTTTTTGGCCCAGCTGAAATAGGCTGTCCATGGATGTCCCTCACTGATCTACACTCTCTTGCCCAATGCTTCCCCTTTTTGCATTTTGGACACAGCCCCGGTTGACGAGGGCTATTAGAAGGGCCACCGCGAGGAGGTCCAGTAAAATTGCATTTTTTGGGACAGTCACGTTTGAAATGGCCGGATTGACCACAATGGAAGCATGTTCCGGCACCAGGACCGCCCCCTTTTGTGATCCGAAGGACAGCAGCTGCAAGACCTGCATTAGTTAAAGGTCCTCCAAGCTCTCTACACACTTTCATCCAAGCTTCTATGCCCTTGTTTTTATAAGGAGCGATTGCTGCTTTACATTCTTTGGTGCATTGCTCAAAAACAAGTTGTTTAATCAAGGGCATTGCTCTATCAGGGTCACCAAAGATTTTTCCTGCGGCATCCACCATCCTAGCAACAAAGTCCGAGAAAGGTTCTGTGGGGCCTTGCATGATTTTTGTTAAATTGCCAGACACTTCTCCTCTATTTGGGAGTGATTTCCATGCACGGATACAAATGTTATTGATCTGTTCATATACCTCAGGGGGGTATCCTGTTTGTTGATTAGCAAATCTGCCTTGTCCCAAAAGCATTTCCTTGTCCCAATGGGGGTGTCCGGCCGCATAGTTTTGGGCAGCCTGCTCTACAGCGCCCTCTAGCACAAAGGCTCTCCAGTCCAAATATTTGCCTGGAGAAACACAAGCCCGAACAAGGCTAGCCCAATCAGAGGGAGTCAAACAGTATCTAGACAGACTCTCCACCTGAGTTAATGTGAAGGCGGCATCCACCCCATAAGTGCGCACAGACTCTGCCAGGGTCTTCACAATTTTGAAATCTAAAGGCTCATGGAATCTTCCCCTATTGTCATCCTGGAAAACTGGATAAGCAAGACCCATCTCAGCGTTAACAGCCCTCCATGCTTGGGCATGGAAAGCTCTCCTCGAAACACCCTCACCATACGGCCGCGGGTCCGGAGGATCATTTTTCTTGAGCTCCCGTTTATTTTTGTTCCCTTCTCCCATAGTTAAACTCCCTAGCTGCCGAGACAGTCTCCCGAGCTCCTCCTTCTCATCCTCCTCCTCTTCTGAACCACTTTTGCATGGGAGTGTGCGCAGTGTACTGAGATATGGATACAAGCGTTTCCTCCCCCGTTTCTCACTCTGCACATTCCCTTCCTCCTGAAATATTTCACTCCGTGCCAGAGACAATCGCCTCCTCCCCTGTTTCTCGCTCTGCACATTCCCTTCCTCCTGAAATATTTCACTCCGTGCCAGAGACAATCGCCTCCTCCCCTGTTTCTTGCTCCGCACACTGCCATCCTCCTGAAATACGTCACTGCCTGCCGGAGATAATTGTTTCCTCCCCTGTTTCTCACTTCGCACACTCCCACCCTCCTGAAATACCTCACTGCCTGCCATTTCTGATCTTTCTTCATGTAATTGCTCTAAAACTTCTTGTCCTTTAGTAAGTGCTTCCTGACATCTGCCATCTGCGAGGCAACTACGGATCATCTTCCAAAGGGCTATCACCCCACCCTCTAATATGCCCTGCTCAGAAGCAAAGTCAAGATCTGTGCCTAACTTATCCCAGCTAGGTATAGTGAGGCTGCCAGAAAATGCGAACCACGGGGCAACAATATCTGTCTTCTGTAAAAATCTCTGTAAAGTACTACGTTTCACTTTTAGGCCCTTGGAACGTAACAGGTTATCTAGGGCCAGGAGAAGCGGACTTGAAGATATGGCACCCATGACACAACAAAAGACACACAACAAACAAAAGTGAAAGTAAGAGCGAAAGTACACAGTGCAGCTGCAATAAGATTTAATGCTCTCTCTGGCTTTACAGAGGAGCTGCCGCTTTGATAGCGGGTCCTAATTACCTAGGACTAATCTCCGCTTCGACCGCGGGTCCCAATTAATCTGGGACTAATCTCCGCTTTGACCGCGGGTCCCAATTAATCTGGGACTAATCTCCACTTTGACCGCGGGTCCCACTTACCTAGGACTGATCTCCGCTTTGATAGCGGGTCCTACTTATCTAGGACTGATCTCCACTTTGACCGTGGGTCCTACTTACCTGGGACTAATTGGTGCACCACCCCTGACTGCTGAAAGTTCTTGTTCCCGGGTTTTCAGCACCACTTGTCGTGACCCCTTGCCCGCAAGGAAGACGCAACTCAGGAATCTTCTTTCAGCAGTTTATTCAGGCCCTTGATATTTCTTCTAATTCCCCGTCGGATGCCCCTCCCAGCCTTAATAAAGCATCCCAAGCCCCAATGCAAAGCTGCCACGTGGAACTTTCTCACAGGGTGCTGAGAAACCATGCACCAACTCTCCCAAACAAGGAGTTGTTTATTACAGACCACAGTGGAGCCAGCGCCATCTTGCAATGGCGACCATAATCTGCAGAAATGGCTCATCACAGCCTGTGTGGAGAGCAGTTCCCGGGTGCCTATGGTCGATATACAATTCTAACTTCTGAATGTGTCACAGGATGTAGGGGTAACCTCCATCTCATGGGAACCTTCGAAGCATCTGTTAGAACAAAGTGGTTACCAAGGCAGTGACCTCATTCAGTTCCTGAAGGAATTGACCCACCTCACTTCTTTGTTGATGCAATTTGCTGAACTCGGGATCCAGGAAGCCAAGCACACAGAGCCAGTCCAAGTCCCAGTCCCATTGGGTTCACTTGTTTGGATTTACCAAAGACAGAGTCAGTCTTTCTTGGTAAATACTGATCTGTGGATGGTTAAATGCCAGGAAAGCTCTGAAGAGGGGCCTTCCTGAGAAAGCAGGTAGTGACTCCCTGATGGCTCCTGACAACTTTACAGAGTTGGTAATGAAGACCAGATCTGAGACAGGACAGGCCATTTCGTGGGAACATAGTATGGCCAATCAGTCTGAGGACACTCTGGATAGTCACAGACCTACTTGGGTAAAGGAGGTGCCTTTGTGGGTGTGCATGTGTGTTTGGTTTTGTCTCATGTTATGAGAATAGGTAGGAAAGGCAGTTTGTTTGGTTTGGAGTGGACTGTTTTTAATAAGTCATTTGACATGGCGAGTGTTTCTTTGTTTGTGTATCCCACTGTATCCGTGGTTGTAGACCTTTGAAAAGCGAATGCATCAATGGTTGTGTCCTGTCTAATATAAAGTGTCCCAGCGTTCATCCTGCCCAATTTAAGAATGGAGAGTGGCTTGCCTATGGATGGGCAATACCTACTATCTTTCTAAGTTCCTGTTTCTTCGTGAATTCTGGCCACTCTCCTGAATAGGCTCATGGCTTTGTGTCCAACATATGTACCACCACAAGGCTCTGTGACATGGCCATGTACTGATAGCTGAAAGGAATGGGAGAATCTCAGAAAACTCAGATATCAGTGTGACCAGGAAAGTCTTAGTGGAGAAACCCTGCTTTGGGCCTTTTGCTTACTTATGTTTCTATTACCCTGAATGTCAAGAAGGTCTTTACCTCAGGCCACCCCTTTGTGAAGCCTTAAGAAAACTGTTTTCATATGGAAATGAATGGGCATCACCTGTGGCTATTTGCTTAATTGCTTTGGAATGGGATGTGCTTGAATCAGCCTCTTGTCCTTGTGTGAGGTTGTGGCTTAAATTCTCAGCACCTGATAGATGTAAATAAAAATCCCATGTGCTTCCAAACCAAAATGGCCAAAAGAGCAGTCATTGTGGATAAATTTTTTTGCCTTCTTAGGTTGGGTTCCTGACCTACATCAAGTGAGAATAGGGATCCTTTGGGTCAAATGCGTTCTTCAAATCCCTGCAGAGGCTATCCCATAGGTGCTTGGGTTTTCTCATGACTCCAAATCACATAAAGAATCTATACCTGACAGCTAGTAGGCCTCAAATTGGAAAAGCGGAACACTTTACCAGCAGGAATATTTGATCACTCCTGGTTCAAAGGAAGAGTACCCAGGCCACCATGATTTTAGGCAAATGAGGGGCAAGTGAGCTTATTTTGGACACTTTCTTGGCCTTGCCTCTCATAGAAACCTCCAGCCACAGGGTATGATGAGTGTCTATATGGAAGAAGATGAGTATCATGTGGGAGTGTTTTGGATTTAAGCGAAGAAAGAGAGAACTGAAATTACTGACATATGGGATCAAAAAGGCAATATAACAACAGATGCTACAGAAATAAAGAAGACAATTTGAAATTATTTTGAAAACCTATATTCCAATAAAATAGAAAATAGTGAAGACATTGATAAATTTCTTAAGTCATATGATTTGCACAAACTGAGTCAGGAGGATACACACAATTTAAACAGACCAATATCAATGGATAAAATAGAAGAAGCAATCAAAAGACTACCAACCAAGAAAAGTCCAGGTTCAGATGGGTATACAGCGGAGTTTTACAAGACCTTTAAAAAAGAATTAATACCAATAATTTTCAAGATATTTCAGGAAATAGAAAAAGAGGGAGCTCTGCCAAATTCATTCTATGAGGCCAAGAACACTCTGATTCCGAAACCAGACAAAGACACCTCAAAGAAAGAAAACTACAGACCAATATCTCTGATGAACCTAGATGCAAAAAACCTCAATTAAATTCTGGCGAATTGGATACAAAGGCACATCAAAAAAATTGTGCATCATGATCAGGTAGGATTCATCCCTGAGATGCAAGGATGGTTCAATATACAGAAATCAATAAATGTTATTCACAACATAAATATACTTAAAGATAAGAAGCATATGATCATCTAGATAGATGCAGAAAAATCATTCGACAAAGTAGAGCATCCCTTTATGTTCAAAACATTAGAAAAACCAGGGATAACAGGAACTTACCTCGACACTGTAAAAGCTATCTATGCTAACCCTCAGGCTAGTATCATTCTGAATGGAGAAAAATTGAAGGCATTCCCTCTAAAATCTGGAACAAGACAGGGATGTCCTCTATCACCACTTCTATTCAATATAGTTTTCGAAACTGGCCAGAGTAATTAGACAGACAAAAGAAATTAAAGGCATAAAAATAGAAAAAGAAGAACTTAAAATATCACTATTTGCAGATGACATTATTCTTTATATAGAAAACCCAAAAGGGTCTACAAAAAAACTACTAGAACTAATAAATGAATTCAGCAATGTGGCAGCATATAAAATCAACATGCATAAATCAAAAGCATTTCTGTATATCAGTGACAAAACTTCTGAAACCGAAATGAGGAAAAACACTCCATTCACATATCCTCAAAAAAAAAAAAATCTTGGTAATCAACCTAACAAAAGAGGTGAAAGATTTATACAATGCAAACTACAGAACCCTAAAAAGAGAAGTAGAATAAGATCTTAGAAGATGGAAAATATACCCTGTTTATGCATAGGCATAATGGTGATATTACCAAAAGTTCTCTATAGGTTTAACGCAATGCCAATCAAAATCCCAAGGGCATTTCTTGTAGAAATAGAGAAAGCAATCATGAAATTCATATGGAAAAATAAAAGACCCAGAATAGCAAAAGCATTTCTAAGCAGGAAGTGTGAATCAGGCGGTATAGCGATACCAGATTTCAAACTATATTACAGAGCAATAGTAAAAAAAAAAAACAGCATGGTACTGGTACCAAAACAGGCAGGTGGACCAATGGTACAGAATGGAGGACACAGAGACTAATCCAAAAAGCTACAACTGTCTTATATTTGATAAAGGAGCTAAAAGCATGCAATGGAGGAAGGATAGCATCTTCAACAAATGGTGCTGGGAAAACTGGAAATCCATATGTAACAAAATGAAACTGAATCCCTTTCTCTCGCCATGGACAAAAGTTATATCAAAATGGATCAAGGAGCTTTATATCAAATCAGAGACATGGCGTCTGATAGAAGAAAAATTGGCTACGATCTACATACTGTGGTGTTGGGCTCCAAATTCCTCAAAAGGACACCCATAGCACAAGAGTTAATAACTAGAATCAACAAATGGGACTTACTCAAACTAAAAAGGTTTTTCGCAGCAAGAGAAACAATAAGAGAGGTAAATAGGGAGCCTACATCCTGGAAACAAATCTTTATTCCTCACACTTCAGATAGAGCCCTAATATCAAGAATATACAAAGAACTCAAAAAATTAGACAATAAGATAACAAATAACCCAATCAACAAATGGGCTAAGGATCTGAACAGACACTTCTCAGAGGAGGACATACAATCAATCAACAAGTACATGAAAAAATACTCACCATCTCCAGCAATCAGAGAAATGCAAATCAAAACCACCCTAAGATACCATCTCACTCCAGTAAGATTGGCAGCATTTATGAAGCCAAACAAACACAAGTGCTGGGGAGGATGTGGGGAAAGAGGTACACTTGTACATTACTGGTGGGACTGCAAATTGGTGTAGCCAATTTGGAAAGCAGTATGGAGATTTCTTGGAAAGCTGGGAATGGAACCACCATTTGACCCAGCTATTCCCTTTCTCATTCTATTCCCTAAAGACCTAAAAAGAGCATGCTACAGGGAAACTGCTACATCGATGTTCATAGCACCACAATTCACAATAGCAAGACGGTGGAACCAACCTAGATGCCCTTCAATTGATGAATGGATAAAAAAAAAAGTGGCATTTATTCACAACGGAGTATTACTCTGCATTAAAAAATGACAAAATCATAGAATTTGCCGGGAAATGGATGGCATTAGAGGAGATTATGCTAAGTGAAGCTAGCCAAACCCTAGCAAACAAATGCCAAATGTCTTCTTTAATATAAGGAGAGTAACTAAGAACAGAGAAGGGACAAAAAGCATGAGAAGAAAATTAACATTTAACAGGGATGTGAGGTGGGAGGGAAAGTGAGAGAGAAGGGAAATTGCATGGAAATGGAAGGAGACCCTCAGGGTTATAAAAAATTACATACAAGAGGAAGTGAGGGGAAAGGGAAAAATAATACAAGGGGGAAAATTTATTAGAGTAGTGGGATTAGAGAGAGAAGAGGGGAGGAGAGGGCATGGGAGGGGGGATAGTAGAGGATAGGAAAGACAGAAGAATAGAACATACAGTAGTAAGGCAATATGTGAATCAATGGATGTGTAACTGATTTGATTCTGCAATCTGTATACAGGGTAAAAATAGGAGTTCATAACCCACTTGAATCAAAGTGTGAAATATGATACATCAAGAACTATGTAATGTTTTGAAGAATCATAAATAAAAATTTAAAAAAAAGAAAACTCACTTAGGTGAATGATGCACGCGAATCCTAATATTTCTACAGTAACTGACCCAGTTTAACATCAATGCAAATAGATTCCTATGGGACATGACGTACATTTTGACATTTATTTTTATTCAACACTGGTACACTACTATTTCATAAGTTTATGCACATTATAGGATGTATATTTCATCCACAATTTAGCAAATTTATAGGCATTTGTTTCACTTTCAATCACTTCCTGCTTCAGAACACATGTATTCCTCCATATTTTTTGACTGGTCTTTTCATGAGACTTCTTACCAAACACAATATTTTCCATTTCCATTATCACTTTTGAAGCAAAACTCACACACACTTCATGATAAACAATAACCCTAAGATTACCATTAGATACATAACTGGTTGGAATGACTGATTTTATGTCAATTAATGATTTCTAATATACTTTCAGATATCAATTCAATCTATTATTTAAAGAGGAACCAGTTATATTATTTATTCACAGTAAGTTCTATTCATGCATTATCTCTATATTCATAGATTCAGGGTACACCACTTTGTACCCCCAATACTAATTTATATGTCTTCAAATATTGCTCCCAGTAATAGTGGAAGAAATAATCATGTCACATGATCTACATATATATTTTATCACAATAATTTTCTGGGCACAAATGCAAAGGTCACACTTATGATTGTACCAAATCCTAAATGGAAAGTGAACATGGATTACTAAAAACATCCATGTCCAGGTTGCCTAATGCTTTCAAATATCATTCCTATTGGTGACTACCTATTTTTTTCTTCCTAAGATTATGTATTCAATCTCAATCCTGTTGAAAATGTCTAATCCTATCACTCACATTATAATTGCCTGATTTTGTATTGTCTCTATTGATATCTTCTTTCTTATATTTTTTCCAGTTCATCATTGTGACTGACTCTTCACATGTGCTGACATTTACATTCACTCTATAACCAAAACCCTATTGCTAAAGAACATTTGGTCCAAATTTTATACTCACTCTTCTTCCTAAACCTACCGACTATCCTATTTTGAGTGGATGTTCTCTTCTACAATCAATCATCCAAGGTCCAAGGTCCTATGCCATGGATTATCGATTTATCTGAGACAATTTTGCAGAACGTAATTAAAAGCTAAATATCCCAAACAAGGGCCTAATCCCCTTGTGGACTTCAAATCTTACCTAGATTTCTGTTTTCATACTTATATTTTAGCTGTATATTCTTGTAAATATGGCAGTTTTCCAATACCATTATTCATCAAGCAGAATGATTACTAACCCAAATCGAACATGTTATTAACCCTAACCATACACTGTTCCCTCAATTTAACTTTACAGAAGAGCAGGTACAGAGTTCATCTTACAATACAGGAATTTAGGGGATCTTCCACCTGCTGAGAACCTTTGAGGTTCCATGTAGATTTGATCCCTGAAGAAGATGTAGGCAGCAATGAAGGACCTGAGAGAGCAAAAGTCATCTTCCATGGGAAACAACCTTTTAAGGATGAAGGGTTGTGTCTGAATAAGCCTTTATCTTCTTAATGTAGAGAAGAAGGACCAAACCAGGCCTGTGTGGAGAGATGTTCCCGCAAACTGGTGCGGCCAATTTGGAAAGCAGTATGGAGATTCTGGGGAAGGCTGGGAATGGAACAACAATTTGACCCAGGTATTGCCCTTTTTGGACTATTCCCTTAAGACCTTAAAAGAGTGTACTACAGGGATACTGCCACATCGATGTTCATAGCAGCACAATTCACAATTGCTACACTGTGGAACCAACACAGTTGTCCTTCAGTAGATGAATGGATAAAAAAAAAATGTGGCTTCTATACACCCTGGAGTATTACGCAGCACTAAAAAATGACAAAATCATGGAATTTGCAGGAAAATGGATGGTACTAGAGCAGATTATGCTTAGTGACACTAGTCAATCCTAAAAAACAAATACCAAATGTCTTCTTTGAAATAAGGATTGCAACTAAGAACAGAGCAGGGAGGAAGAGCAGGAAGAAAAGATTAATATTAAACAAAGATATGAGGTGGGAGGGAAAGGAGAGAAAAGGGAAATTGCATGGTAATGGAAGGAGACCCTCATTGTTACACAAAATTACATGTAAGAGGTTGTGAGGGGAATGGGAAAATAAACAAGGAGAGAAATGAATTAGAGTAGATGGGGTAGTGAGAGAAGATGGGACGGGAGAGGAGGGGGGATAGTAGAGTATTGGAAAGGTAGCAGGATACAAAAGTAACTAATAGGGCATTATGTAAAAATGTGGATGTGTAACCGATGTGATTCTGCAATCTGTATTTGGGGTAAAAATGGGAGTTCATAACCCACTTGAATCTAATGTATGAAATATGATATGTGAAGAGATTTGTAATGTTTTGAACAACCAATAAAAGAAAAAAAGTAGCAATATATATGCCAATCGAAATTCATCATGAAATATATATAATCCACAGATGCAAAAATATTCATTTACTGAACATGGATTTATGTATAATGTTATTCAACTTGGAAGCTCACCCATAGGTTGAATTTTCAGTTCCAACAGCGTTTAGGAGGAGTGATCTCTTCTCACAATTTGTATCTGCCAATTCAGCCACCTCACAAGTATATACGTGTGATACCAGATAGGATTTTCTATGTGCATATAAAAATACATGCACCGTATAGGCTACAGAGAAAGGGAGACAGGAATTCACATATTTGTTAACTTTAAAAACACATGTAGAGTTATTTCAACAAAAAATTGACTAGATTTATAACTCCTACACTATATAATGCAAAAGGCAATTCCAACTACACACCATGCCTCCTCTGAACTGCTTGTATTTCTATTCTTTTTGGGTTATTTCTCACCATCATATTAAGATTATTAGTCAGAGTCCAGTAGGGTAGGGGTTAATGTCAGGGATTCAGTATTTCAAATGGAAAATTGGAAAATGACTCCAATGTGTATGTAAACATGTGCTACACAAAAATCTTCCCACTCACATCCAGAGAAGTGCCATGATATTACCTTCGCCCCAAGTAAGACACAATAAGAGGAGAAAAGTGTGAAAATCTGTGATTATGTATCTGAATGGAATATGCTCGGGAGTTCACAACCTTGGAGGTGGTAGAGGAGCTTCCAAAAGTAAGGGACAGGGTAAACACTCCACCAACATGGAGCTCTGCTGGCCTATGACTTCTTGGGAAACTGCCTCTGAGGTTGGGCACTTGAAATATATGTTGTTGTCATGAGCTTTAGCTTCCTTTGTAGTGAGACCATCAAATCTGGGTCTGCATCTATGTGACCTGGAAGACATGGTTTCTTATATTCCAATGAACCTGAGGCAGCAGTGCTGAATTCTCTCTTTGTAGGTAAACTGTGGCCACAGGAAGCCAAGTGTCTCCTGGTGGGGACTGTGAAGACATTTGGTCATCCTTCACATTTTGTGGTGCTTTTTGCTGCTGCACTGGGAATATGGTTTTTGCTTCACAAAATACAAGGAGTTCAACTGGGACAGAGTGCTGGAGAGAGTTCTGTAACGTGTGTTGTGACTCATTTATTTGTTGGTTTCTCCTTTTTTTTTTTTTTTTTTTGAGGAATGACCACCAGGCGATGAATTTCCCTCTTAAAACTGCTTTCATTGTGTCCCGTAGATTCCGATATGTTGTGTCTGTGTTTTCGTTTATCTCTAAGAATTTTTTGATTTCCACCTTTATGTCTTCTGTAACCCATTGATCATTCCGTAACATATCGTTCATTTTCCATGTGATGTAGGACTTTTTCTTCCTTCTTTTATCATTGATTTACAGTTTCATTCCATTATAGTCAGAAAAAATGCATGGTATTATCTCCACCCCTTTATATTTACTGAGGGTTGCCCTATGGCATAATATATGGTCTATTTTTGAGAAGGATCCATGTGCTGCTGAAAAAAAGTATATCCATTTGATGATGGTTGGTATATTCTATATATTTCAGTTAAGTCTAGGTTATTGATTGTGATATTGAATTCTATATTTTTTTAATTCAACTTTTGTTTGAAATATCTGTCCAATGGTGAGAGAGCTGTGTTGAAGTCACCGATAATTATTGTGTTGTTGTCTATTTGATTCCAGAACTTGAGGAGAATTTGTTTTATGAAGGTCGCAGCACCATTATTTGGTTCATAAATATTGATTATTTTTATGTCTTGTTGGTGAATGATTCCTTTTAACGTTATATAATATCCATACTTATCCCTTTTGAATAACTTAGTCTTGAAGTCGATTTTATTCTATGTGAGGATGGCCACCCCTGGTTGCTTACGAGGACCGTGTGCATGGTATATTTTTTCCCAACCTTTCACCTTCAGCCTGTGTATGCCTTTTCCATTCAGATGTGTCTCCTGGAGGCAACATATTGTTGGATTTGTTTTTATAATCCAAGTTACCAGCCTATGTCGCTTTATTGGAGAGTTCAACCATTAAGGTTTAGAGTTACTATTTATATATGGTTTGTACTGCCAGCCATTTTGATTATTTATTTTTTTTTAATTTAGTTTGTTTCTCCATGATTAGCTTTTCCCCCGCCCTCTGTTATTACTGAGGCACTTCCCAGTGATAGTTTTGGTTGTTGTTTTTCATTTCTTCCTCGTGTAGTGTTTTGCTCAAGACACTTTGCAATGCTGGTTTTCTGGCTGCTAATTCTTTTAGCTTTTGTTAATTATGAAATATTTTTATTTTGCTGTCATACCTGAAGCTTAATTTTGCTGGATACAGAATTATTGGTTGGCATCCATTGTCTTTCAGTATTTGAAATACATTGTTCCAGGATCTTCTCGCTTTCAGCGTCTGTGATGAAAAATCTGTTGTTAACCTTATTGGTTTACCCCTGAATGTCATTTGCCTCCTTTCTCATGTACCTTTTAATAATTTCTCTTTGGTCTGTTTATTGGATATTTTCGTAACAATGTGTCTTGGCATTGGTCTACTGTGATTTTGTGTGCTCGGTGTCCTGTATGAATCTACAATTTGTATATCCGTTTCCTTTTTTTATTTCTGGAAAGTTTTCTAAAATTATTTCATTCAGCAGGTTACTCATTCCCTTGGTTTGAATCTCTGTACCTTCCTCTATCCAGATGACTCATAAGTTTGTTTTTTTATGTTATCCCATATCTCTTGGATGTTTTTCTCATGATTTTTTACCAGTTTTTCGGAGTTGGCTAGACTCCTTTCAAGATGATATATTTTTTCTTCATTATTTGACGTTCTGGCTTCTACTTGCTCCACTCTGTTAGTGATACTCTCAATTGAGTTTTTAATTTGGTTTATCATTTCCTTCATTTCTAGAATTATTGGTTGATTTCTTTTATAATCTCTATCTCCTGATAAAGACGCTTAACTTCTTCTTTTATCTGTTTATGTAATTCATTTTCAATGTGTTCTTTCACTGTTTGGAATTGCTGTCTCGTATCCTCTTTAAGGTTCCATTCCATCTGTCTAAGGTATTCCTTGAGTTCTTTATATGACCATTTTCCTGATGATTGTAGGTCCTCCTGATTATTTATGTTGTCCTTCATTGTTTGTACACATTTTCATCCTTGCTTTTTTATGCTGCTAATGTTACTTCTGGTTCTGTTTGACTGCTGAGTTACTGCTTACTCTTATAAATTTCTTTGAAGCTTGGGAGGAAAGATAGTAGTAGGGATGGGAAGAAGTCACTAAAGAGAATGAGAGTAGGCAGGTAGAATTCAAGGAAGGGAGATAAGAAAATTGAAAAGAAATGAAAAGACAAAAGAAAAAAATAGAAAATAAAGAAAGAAATAAAATTTTTTAGAAATAATAATGATATTTATAAAAATGAAAATTAAAATTTAAAAGAATCATAAAATAATAAATTTTAAAAATTTTAAAAAATAAAAACATTAAAAAAGTTAAAGAACAACAACAAAAAAAGAAAATGAAAGAAAAAGAAGAAAATAAAAAGAAAAAAAAAATAATAATACATGCAGTAATAGAGTTCAATTAACTTCTCTTCCAGTAGGTGGAGCTGTGTGCATTGGGCCAAGCTTCTCCTCTCAATAGGTGGGAAGCAATCACTGTGCAGCAACTCTTTATCCCAGAATGGGCGGATCTCCAATCCTGAGTGTCTAGGGCCTTCTCTTTTGTTTCCTCAAGTCAGGCCCCCCAACCTGTGACGCTCACCACAATACTATGTAATGTTTTGAACAACCATTAATAAAAAGTTTTAAAAAAAGAAAACTAAATTCAGTGAATGATGCACGCGAATCCTAATATTTCTACAGTAACTGACTCAGTTTAACATCAATGCAAGTCGATTCCTATGGGACATGATATGTATTTTGCCGTTCATTTGTATTCAACACTGGTACACTACTATTTCATCAGTTTATGCACATCATTGGATATATATTTCATCCACAATTTAGCAAATTTATAGGCATTTGTTTCACTTTCAATCACTTCCTGCTTCACAACTCATGTATTCCTCCATATTTCTTGACTGGTCTTTTCATGAGACTTCTTTCCAAACACATTATTTTCGATTTCCATAATCACTTTTGAAGCAAAACTCACACACACTTCATGATAAACAATAACCCTAAGATTACCATTAGATATATAACTGGTTGGAATGAATGATTGTATGTCAATATATGATATCTTATATATTTTCAGATATCAATTCAATCCATTATTTAAAGTGGAACCAGTTAGATTATTTATTCACAGTATATTCTATTCATCCATTATCTCTATATTCATTGACACAGGGTACACCACTTTGTACCCCCAATACTAATTTATATGTCTTCAAATATTGCTCCCAGAAATGGTGAAAGAAATACTCATATCACATGATCCACAGATACATTTTATCACAATAATTTTCTGGGCAGAAAATGCAAAGGTCACACTTATGATTGTACCAAAGCCTAAATGGAAAGTGAACATGGATTACTAAAAACATCCATGTCCAGGTTGCCTAATGCTTTCAAATGTTATTCCTATTGGTAACTACATATTTTTTTTCTTCCTAAGATTATGCATTCAATCTTAACCATGTTGAAAATGTCTAATCCTATCACTCACATTATAATTGCCTGATTTTGTAATGTCTCTATTGATATCTTTTTTCCTATATTTTCTCCAGTTCATCATTGTGACTGAGTCTTCACATGTGCTGACATTTACATTCACTCTATAACCGAAACCCTATTGCTAAAGAACATTTGTTCCAAATTTTATACTCACTCTTTTTCCTAAACCTACAGACTATCTTCCTAATCCTACTGACTCTCCCAATTTGAGTAAATGTTCTCTTCTACAATCAATCATCCAAAGTACAAGGTCCTTTGCAATTGTATATCGCATTATCTGAGACATCTCTGCAGAATGTAATTCAAAGCTAAGTATCCAAATCAAGGGCCTAATGCCCTTCTGTGCTATAAATCTTACATAGATTTCTGTTTTTGTACTTATATTTCACCTCTATAATCTTATAAATATTGCAGGTTACCAATAGCAGTAATCATCCTGCAGAATGATTTATAACCCAAATCGAACAAGGTATTAACCCTAACCATACACTGATCCGTCAATCTAACTTTACAAAAGGGCAGGGTCAGAGTTCATCTTAAAATACAGGAATGTAGGGGATCTTCCACCTGCTGAGAACCTCAAAGGTCCATGCAGATTTGATCCCAGGGAAAGATGCAGGCAGCTATGAAGTACCTGAGAGAGCAAAAGTCACCTTCCATGGGAAACAACCTGGAAAGGATGAAGGGTAGCTTCTGAATAAGCCTCTCTCTTCTTAATGTAGAGAAGATGGACCAAACCAGTCCTGTGTGGTAAGCTGTTCCCGGATGCCTATGGTTGATATACCATTCTAACTTGTGAAAGTATCACAGGAAGTAGGGGCAACCTCCATCATAGGACCATTGGAAGGAACGGTTAGGACAAAGTGGTTGCCAAAGCAGTGACCTCATTAAGATATTGAAGGAAGTAACCTCACCTTACTTCTTTGGTGATGGAAGTCTCAGATGCGGGAAGCCAGGCACCAAGAGCCAGTCCCAGTCCCAGTCTCAGTGTTCTCACTTGTTTGGATTTACCAAGGACAGAGTCAGTCTTTCTTGGTACCTACGGATGTGAGGATGGCCAAATATCAGGAAAGCTCTGAAGATGGGCCTTTCCTGAGAAACCAGGTAGTGGATCACCGCTGGCTCATGAAAACTTCACAGAGTTGGCCAAGGAGACCAGATCTGACACAGGACAGGCCATTTCAGCGGAACATAGTATGGCCCACCATTCAGAGGACACTCCCGATAGTTACAGACCTACTTGGGGGAAGGAGGTGCCTTTGTGGGTTTGGGTGTAGGTTTGAGGTTTTGTCTCATGTTCTAAGAATAGTTAGGAAAGGTGGTTTGTTTGGTTTGGAGTGAACTGTTTCTGGTAAGACGTTTCGCAAGGCGAGTGTTTCTTTTTCTGTGCATCCACTGTGTCCGTGGTTGTAGACATTAGAAAAGAGAATGCATCAATGGATGTGTCCTGTCTAGTAGAAAGCATTCCAGGATTTATCTTGTCCAGTGTATGAATGGACTGCGGCTTGACTTATGGATGGGCAACATCTACTATCTTCCTAAGTTCCTGTTTTCTTCCTGAAAACTGATCACTCTCAGAATAGGCTCACGATTTTGTTTCCATGATTTGTACCACCTCCAAGCTCTGTGCTTACCAATTGTTCTGTTGCCCTGAATGTGAGGAAGGTCTTTTCTTCAGGCCAAACCTTTGTGAAGCATGAAGAAAACAGTTTTCAAATGGAAATGAAAGGGCATTACCTGTGGCTCTTTACTTAATTTCTTTGGAAAGGGATGTGTCTGAATCAGATTTTTGGCCCTGTGTGAGGTTATGTCTTAGATTCTCAGCACCTGAAGGATCTAAAAAAAAGATCCAATGTGTGCATCTAAAACAAAAATTGCCAAAAGAGCAGTCATTGTGAATGAAGTCTCTTGCCTACCTCTGTAAGGTTCCTGACCTTCATCAAGTGAGACTAGTGATCATTTGGGTCAAATGAGTTCCTCAAAACCGGGCAGAGGCTAGCCCATAGGTGCTTGGTTTTTCTCATGACTCCAATTCACATAAAGAATCTAAACCCCACAGTCAATAGGCCTCAAATTGGAGAAGCAGTGCCGTATTAACGAGTATTAGGGATTAACGTATTAGGGATTCATTGGGTCAAATGAGTTCTTCAAAGTCCCGCAGAGGTTCTTGTGTTTTCTCATGACTCCAAATCACATAAATAATCTATACCTAAAAGTCAGTAGGCCTCAAATTGGAGAAATAGAGCAGTATTAACGGCAGGCTTATTTGATCACTCGTGGTTCACAGGAAGGGTGTCCAGGCCACCTTGAATATTGGCAAATGAAGGGCAAGGGAGTTTATTTTGCACACTGTCTTTGGCTGTGCCCCTCATGGAAAACTCCTGGCAAAGGTTACGATGAGTGACTATATGGAAGAAGATGAGGGCCATGTGGGAGAGTTTTGGTTTTAATTTTGGTCATTTGTGAGGCGGTTGGAAGAAATGACTTGGTCCACCAGGGCTTGAACTCTGGTGTGATTCCCCTTAGAGACTGGGTTTTGGAACTGACTTCAGAGAAGTATTGCCATGAATTTTGTTGGGATTTTAGGAGGCCACGCATGAGAGTCGCCCTTGGAAACTGACATCTAGGCCCAGGGTGGCTTTCCTCAGATCACTGGGAATCTCAGCCAGGATATCACATGATTTTATTCTGAAAGACTTCGGTACCATAGTTGAGAGTCAAAACACACACGTACCTCACATTGTAGACCTCAATGGGCCTGGCTTCATGTGTCCATTTGGCCACTCTTTGGGAAGACTTGCCTGTGAGAGTTCTCCAGAGCATTCATTGAAATGAGCTTCCTCAACATTTAATGTTTTCTGAATGAATTGAAACCAACAGTGCCTCCAACTTCATCCTTGAAAAATGACTAGAAAAATACCATAAAATTTTGGAAATTCATTGGAGAAGCTTTGTATGTCCTGTTGCTGATCATGAGGGTACCAGACAGTGCCTTGAATTACTGGGTTTCATGAAAATGGTGTAGAACAGAGACTTCAGTATGTTGGAGCCTGCTGAGTAGTGGGCCTAGAGGAGTGGTGGGCAGGTGTGTGAAAGAACATCAGTGGTAGGGCCATGAGGATCTACCATTGGATTCCAAATGGCTTTTGACTGACATGGTGCAGCCAGCAGACCCTTATATGTAAAGGCATCTTGTTATATGGAGAGGTTTCACGGCAATGTTCAGAATGAGGTTGATATGGACAAGGCGGCAATGGGACAAGATATGAGGGATAGAGCCTGGTTGGTGCATTCTCTCGCAGACTCTGACCCACCACTCGTGACAGAACTCCCTCCAGCACTGTGTCCCAGTTGAGCTCCTTGTATTTTGTGACGCAAATACCAAACTCCCAGTGCTGCAGGAAAAATACCACAAAACGTTGAGGAGGAACAAATGGCTTCACAGTCCACACGGGGAGACACTTAGTCTCCAGTGGTCACAGTTGACCTACAAAGAGAGGATTCTGCACTGCTTCCTCATGTTTATTGGAAAATAAGAAACCCTATTGCTAAAGAACTTTTGGTCCAAATCATATACTCACTCTTCTTCCTAAACGTACCGACTATCTTTCAAATCCTAATGACTATCCTTTTTTGAGTGGATGTTCTCTTCTACATTCAATCTTCCAAGGTACAGGTCCTATGCCATTGTATATCAAATTTTCTGAGACATCTGTGCAGAACATAAATCAAAGCTAAGTATCCCAATCAAGGGCCCAATGCCCTTCTGGCCTTCAAATCATACCTAGATTTCTGTTTTCATTCTTATATTTCACCTCTATATTTTTGTAAATATCGCAGGTTCCCAATAACATAATTCATCACAGAGAATATTTCCTAACCCAAATTGAACCTGTTATTAACCCTAAATATACACTCTTCCCTCAATCTCATTTTACTGAAAAGCAGGGACAGAGTTGTTCTTAGAATACAGGAAAGTACGGGACCTTCCACCTGCTGAGAACCTCAAAGGTCCATACAGAAATGATACCCAGAGAAGTTGTAGGCAGGTACGAAAGACCTGAGAGAGCAAAAGTCATATTCCATGGCAAGCAACCTGGTCAGGATGAAGCAATGTGTCTGAATCAGCTTTTCTCTTCTTATTGTAGAGAAGATGGATCAAACCAGCCTGTGTGGAGAGCTGTTCCTGGGTGCCTATGGATGATATATCATTCTAACTTGTGAAAGTGTCACAGAAAGTAGGGGAAGCCTCCATCTCATGGGACCCTTGGAAGCAACTCTTAGGACAATGTGGTTTCCAAGGCAGTGGCCTCATTCAGTTCCAAAGAAAGTGACATGCCTCATTTCCTTGGTGATTGAACTCTCTGAACTTGGTATCCAAGAAGCCAGGCACCAAGAGGCAGTCCAAATCCCAGTCCCAGTGGGCTCACTTGTTTGGATTTTCCAAGGACAGAGTCAGTCTTTCTCGGTAACTACTGCTGTGAGGATAGCCAAATGCCAGGAGAGTTCTGAAGAGGGACATTTCCTGAGAAAGCAGGTAGTGGCTCAACACTTTGTTCCTGACAACTTCACAGAGTTAGCCAAAGAAACCAGATCAGAGAGGTGGTTTGTTTGGTTTGGAGTGAACTGTTTCTAGTAGATTCTTTTACAAGGTTAGTGTTTCTATGTCTGTGTATCCCACTGTGTCCCTGGTTGTAGACATTAGAAAAGAGAATGCAACAATGGATGTGTCCTGTCTAGTAGAAAGCTTCCCAGCATTCATCCTGCCCAATTTATGAATGGAGTGTGCCTTGCCTTATGGATGGGCAACACCTACTACCTTCATAAGTCCCTGTTTTCTTCCTGAATTCTGGCCACTCTCCAGAATACACTCATGGTTTTCTGTCCAAGGTATGTACCAACTCCAAGGTCTGTTACATAACCATGTACTGGATAGCTGAAGGGAATGGCCAGCATATCAAAAGACTCAGATATCCGTGTGACCAGGAAAATCTCAGTGTATAAACCTGCTTTGGGCCTTTTGCTTACCTATTGTTCTTTTGCCCTGAATGTCAGGAAAGTCTTTGCCTCAGGCCACCCCTTTGTGAAGCCTGAAGAAAACAGTTTTGAAATGGAAATGAATGGGCATCACCTGTGGCTCTTTGCTTAATTGCTTTGGAAAGGGATGTGTCTGGATCAGGCTCTTGGCCCTGTGTGAGGCTGTGGCTTAGATTTTCAGCACCTGATGGATCTAAAGAAAGATCCCATGTGAGCATCCAAAACCAAAATGGCAAAAAGTTTAGTCATTGTTAATGAATTCTATTGCCTACCCCTTTTAGGTTCCTAAAATCCATCAATTGAGAATAGGGATCCTTTGGGTCAAGTGAGTTCTTCAAATCTCTGCAGAGGACCTTGGTTTTCTCATGACTCCAATTCACATAAAGAATCTAAACCCCACAGTCAGAAGGCCTCAAATTGGAGAAATGGAACAGTATTAAGGGCAGGCCTATTTGATCACTTCTGGTTCACAGGAAGGGTGTCCAGGCCACCCTGAATTTAGGCAAATGAGGTGCAAGGGAGATTATTTTGGACATTGTTTTGGCCTGCGACCCTCATGGAAAATTCCAGCCAGAGGTTATTATGAGTGTCTATATGGGAGAAGATGAGGGCCATGTGGGAGTGTTTTGGTTTTAATTGTTTTTATTTAAGTCGTGGTTGGAAGAGTTGACTGGATCCACCTGGGCTTGAACACTGGTGTGATTCCCCTAGAGACTGAGTTCTGGAACTGACCTCCAAGAAGTATTGCTGTGTATTGTGTTGGGATTTTAGGAGGCCACGCATGAGATTCGCCCTTGGAAACTGAGATCTAGGCCCAGGGTGGCTTTCCACAGAGCACTGGGAATCTCAGGAATGATATTACATGATTTTATTCTTAAAGACGTGGCAGCCATTGTTGCAAGTCAAAACACACATGGACCTCACATTGTAGAACTCAATGGACCTGGCTTCATGTGACCTTTTGGCCTGTCTTTGGGAAGTCTTGCCTGTTAACGTTTTCTAGATCTTTCATTGAAATGAGCTTTTTCTCCATTTAATGGTTCCTGAGTGAATTGAATCCCACTGTGCCTCCAATGTCATCGTTGAAAAATGGCTAGATAAATACCATTAAATTTTTGAATTCCCATGACCAGGTCGCACTGGAGAAACTTTGTATGTCCTATTGATGATCATGAGTGTATCAGACAGTGCCTTGATTGACTGGTGTTCATGAAAATGGTGTAGAAGAGAGATGCCAGTAATTTGGAACCTGATGAGTAGTCGGCCTAGAGCAGTGGAGTGCAGGTGTGTGTTAAAACATCTGTGGTGGGGTCATTTGGATTTGCATTGGCTTCCAAATGGTTTGTGACTGACATAGTGTAGCCTCTAGATCCTTGTATGTAAAGGCATCTTGTTATATGGAGAGGTTTCAGTGCAATGTTTAGAATCAGATTGCTATGGTCAAGGGGGCAAGCTATGTGGGATAGAAGCCTGGTTGGTGCATTCTCTTGCAGACCCTTACCCACCACACATGACAGAACTCCCTCGAGCACTGTGTCCCAGTTGAACTCCTTGCATTTCGAGAAGCAAATACCAAACTCCCAGTGCAGCTACAAGAAACACCACAAAGTGGAGGATGATTAAATGTCTTCACAGTCCACACTGGGAGACACTTAGCCCCCATTGGCAACAGTTTACCTACAAAGAGAGAATTCAGCACTGCTGCCTCATATCCATTGGAAAATATGAAACCATGTCCTCCAGGTCACATAGATGCAGACCCAGATTTGATGGTCTCAATACAAAGGAAGCTAAAGCTCCAGAAAACAACATATATTTCAAGTGCCCAACCTCAGAAGCAGTTTCTCAAGAAATCTTTATGCCGGCAGAGCTCCATGTTTGTGGAGTTATTACCCTGTTCTTTGCTTTTGGAAACTCCTCTACCACCTTCAACTTTGTGAACTCCTGAGCATTTTCCATTCCAGATGTGTATTCACAGATTTTCAAATCTTCTCTAATTGTGTCTTACTTGGGGTGAAGGTAATGTCAAGGCATTGTTCTGAATGAAAGTGGGAAGATTTTGGGGTAGCACATATTTGCATACACATTGCATTCTTTTTTCAGTTTTCCATTGGAAATACTGAATCCCTGACTGTCAGGGGTAGAAGGAATTCTCCTTCAAAGAATAGCCTGACACTTACAAGAAACAACACCCAGGGAGACATCATCTCTTGGAGACATCATTTAGCCATCTGTGTCCCTGAGACATCCTGTGGCCATCTGTCTTCCTGAAATATCCTGAGGTTATCTCACCTTGTGTAGACATCCAGGAACTGCCGATAAGAGAGCTTTCCCATCTCCAGCATATAAAATCCCCTGTGTGAACAATGTATTTTGAAGGTTGATCAGAACTCCTGTCTTGCTGTCATCTCTCGTGTCTCTTGTCCCTTCATTCCTCCCTATCTTGGTTCGCTGCCCACGTTGATGTGTCCTTCCAGCCGGGACATCTGGCGCCCACTGACTGGGGCTCGAGCCTTTGAGTCATAGGGAACCCCGTCCTCCTGGAAAACTTGGTCAAGCGGAGCTCACAATTGCCTCAGCAGACACCACCGAGAGACAGATCCAGGAGGAGAGTGGGGATGACGCACGGGGAGTGACCCACCATGGGTCAAGCAGTTTTGTCACATGATTTGTATTTGTCAGGCCTCAAGGATTCCTTCAAGACATGGGGGGCACGTGTTAAGAAAAAGGACTTAAAATTTTTCTTTTCATACATAGGGGAATTGTGTCTATGATTTCACCTTGAAGGGACCATTAATGGTAAAAGATGGCTTAGAGTAGGAGACTGTTTAAAAGATTATTATGAATCCTTTGGACAGAAAAATTGCCTGTTCCCACCTTTTCTTACTGGAAATTAATTAATTAATTTCTTAAAAGTTCACCCTTTGACAATGGTACCTTAAAACTTTTCAGGATTAGGAAAGAGACTATGCAAAAGACCTCTCGTCCCCCCTCGCATGCCCATCAGTTAGTATAGACATAGACCATTCTCAGTCTCCCCAGGACCCTGGAAACCTTCCTGGTCCCCCTCAAAATACCACCCTAATGAATAGGGCTCCAATGGTTACCAACCGCCTTTATCCAGTTTTAAATCCTGGAGACACATTGACCCCTGGGGAGAAGGCTAACTTGGAGAAGGAAGCAACTCCCTATGATACAGAAGACCTGCCACTGCTTAGGACCCAGCCACAGCCTATAGGACTTACACATCCACCTCCCTCCTATATCTCTCCTGCTTTTTGTGCTCTGGCCCTTCAGGGGCCAAATCCCCCCACAAGATATTTTTTCCCCAATTCCCTTGCCTAACCTGGCTCCCTTGGGAGAGTCTCTCCAACATAGACTGGAAGAGATCCAAGTTTAAAAAGAATTAAGATCCCTTGACTCTGAGCTTTATTCATTAGCCTTATTGCTGGAGTCAACACAAGCTGGCCCAAAGTGGTCTAATACAAAGGCTAAGCCGCTCCATTGGACTGTTCTCACTTTTCAGTCACCCTCAGTTAGATAGTTAAGCCTGCCCAGGTTGATGTCAAAGACTTAGACGAGGATCAAGAGGAGGAAGTGGGGGAAATGGATCAAGGAGATCAGGACTCAGAGGATGAGGACTTCATCCCTAGGCAGGAAGGAACCCAGAGTGTCTACAAAACATTAAGCCTGCGTTTTCTTGAAAAAACTTAAAAAGTCTTGTGCTCACTATGGACCCATTGCACCCTACACGTAGGCTTTATTAGAAAGCTACATGACACAATGTCTTACTCCCAATGATTGGAAATTTTTAGACCAAGCTACCCTCAATGCCGCAGACTTCCTGTTATGGAATGCAGATTTCAAAGAGCACTGTCAGGAAACTGCTCAGAAAACTTTAACTAAGCCCTCCTCTAATTCCTGGACTTATGTTTAGCTAGTGGGCAATGCGCCTTTTGACACTAAAACTTAACTGGCACGTTTCCCTGCTGGACTTTTGACACAGATTCAGATGGCTGGCTTACATGCTTGGAGACGCCTCCCTCAAAAGGCCTCTGCTACGACTTCCCTGGCAAAAATTCGACAAGGGCCCGACAAGCCTTATAGCGACTTTGTTCCCCGGCTTAACCTAGCTGCGGGATTCTTGCTTGGACCAAGTGAAAGCGAAAGCACCTTTGTAAAACATCTTGCCTTTGAAAATGCCAACCTGGCATGTCAGGATGTTCTTCGACCACATAAGAAAAAAGTGAAACTTTCTGACTTTATTGGACTCTGTGCAGGGTTGGGTGTAGCCCTTGCCATGGGTCTCACCCTCGGTGCCGCCTTTACCAAGGCCTTTCACAATCCTGGCTCACGTAGTTGCTTTACTTGTAAACAACCTGGCCATTTTGCACGTGAGTGTCCGACAGGCAAACAAAGCCTAAGAATAGTGTCTTTTCAAACTGAGGCTAAACTGCCCCCAGCTACCCTTTGCCCTAGATGAGGTAAAGGTCATCACTGGGCCAGTGAGTGTAGATCTAAGACAAATGCCCTCAGCAGCCTATCTCAAAATCCTTCTCCACAATTGCCTCATTCCAATTAGCCACCCCAGGCAGCACAGGATTGGACCTTTTATCCGCCACCGATACAATATTAGACTCAATGCAAGGGCCCCAGATAATACCCACTGGAATTATGGGTCCCACTCCATCTCATATGTGTGCCCTTATTCTTGAAAGAGCCTCTACTACCTTACAAGGTGTTCAGGTCTTCCCTGGCATTAAAGATAATGATTTCACTGGAGAAATAAAAATACTGGCCACAGCTATTAATGGAGTTGCGGCCATCCCAGCAGGAACAAGACTTGCACAATTAATACTCCTTCCCTTGGATTCAGGAGGCACTTCCACCACTCAAACCTACCGAGGGGGACTACCTCCTTGGGCTCCTCTGATGTATATTGGGTTCAGCCCATTTCTCACAATAGACCCACCTTATCTTACTTATTGAAGGAAAGGAATTCCAAGGAATTCTTGATACTGGAGCTGATGTCACAATTATTTCTCAAAAATACTGGCCAAAAGGTTGGCCCCTCACCCCATCCTTGACAGACCTTAAAGGGATAGGACAGTCAAAAAATCCTCTGGTCAGCTCTAGGGCTCTTAGCTGGACTGATAAAGAGGGTAATATGGGAACTGTCACTCCTTTCTTTGTTCCTGACCTTCATCTTAACCTATACGTCCGAGATATTTTGAGTCAAATGTAAGTTATTCTTTAAAGTCCCAATTCCATGGTGACTCATCAAATGCTTCATATGAATTTTGTCCCTGGTACAGGCATGGGGAGACTGAGACAAGGACTGGTTGAGCCTATACAACCCTTACAAAAAACAAATACATATAGACTTGGGTATTTGGATTTTTAGTGTTGGTCCCTGACCCTCCTGTACCCCATGCAGATAAAATTATTTGGGAGACTCAGACTCCTGTGTCGGTGGATCAGTGGCCCCTTACCCAAGAAAAATTGGAGGCTGCCTCCATGTTAGTGCAGGAACAGCTGGCAGCTGGCTATGTAGAGCCATCAAGCTCACCATAGAATAATTCTATTTTTGTTATCAAGAAAAAATCAGGCAAGTGGCGCCTTTTACAAGATTTGTGTGTCATTAATAAAGTTATATGCCTGATGGGAGCACTACAGCCAGGCATTCCCACACCAGTGGCTATTCCCAAAAACTATTGTAAAATGGTTGTTGACTTAAAAGATTGCTTTTTTACCATTTCTTTACATCCTGAGGATAGACCCTATTTTGCCTTTAGTCTCCCTCACATTAATTTTCAGGGCCTTATGCACAGATTTCAATGGAAGGTTCTTCCCCAAGGTATGGCCAACAGCCCTAGTCTTAGCCCAAAATACGTTGCTCAAGCAGTAGACCCTGTGAGAGAGCAATGTTCACAAATTCATATTTTACATTAATTGGATGATTTGTCAATTGCTGCACCTAATATCCATGACGTTAATAATTGTTACCTGGACCTTTACAAAACCCTCACTACCTTGGGACTGCAGATAGCTTCTGATAAGGTTCAAACACAGGACTGTTATACCTATTTGGGCCTTAAACTTCAAGATAATCAGATTCAAATTCCTAAAATACAACTACGTGTGGACCATCTTCACACTCTTAATGATTTTCAAAAATTACTGGGGGATATTAAATGGCTAAGAACATATTTAAAATTACCCACTTGTGTACTTTTGTCCCTTAATTATATTTTGAGAGGTGATTCCCACCCCTCCTCCTCTCAAAAGCTTACACACGAGGCATTGCAGGCATTAAACCAAGTCACAGAAGCCATTGCCCAACAGTTTGTTACACAAATTTCTTATAACCTTCCTCTGGTTCTGGTTATTTAACAAACTCCTCATACACCCACAGGAATAATTTGGCAGCGAGATCCACATTTTAAAAATAAAGGCTGCCCCTTGCTTTGGGTCCATTTACCCACCACATCCTCCAAGGTTATTACTGTTAATCTTGCTCAGGTAGCTTCTATTATTATTAAAGGTCATTTGATTCTCAACAACATTTTGGCAAAGAACCTCATAATAATTTAATTCCATATATGAAGGACCAAACCAAATTTTTAATACAGACACGGGATGAATGGGGTATTGCCCTATCAGGCTTTTGGGGAACAATTGATAACCACCTCCCCAATGACCCCCTTTTACATTTTGTCCAGTTACATCCATTTATTTTTCCCAAAATTACTCAAAAGGCTCCCATTCCTCAAGCCCTTAATGTCTTTACAGACGGTTCCAGTAATGGCTGAGCGCCCTTTGTTGTCAATAACCAGCCTACCATCTTTGATACTATCTATCAGTCAGCACAGGTTGTGGAATTGTTTGCCATAACACAAGTTTTTATAATATTTTTTGATAATCCTGTTAATATTTATACAGACAGTGCCTACATTGCTCATTCTGTGCCCCTGCTGGACATTTCCCCCACCATTAAGGCTTCTTCCAATGTGGCCTTTCTTTTTCATCAGCTTCAGCAGCTAATTCAGGCCAGACAACACCCATTTTTCTTAGAACACATCAGGGCACACTCTGATCATCCCAGGCCTCTAACACAAGGTAATGCCCAAGCTGATGCAGCAACTCGTTCCATCTTTCCAATTTTTGTGGGCTCCATTCAAAAGGCCACAGAGTTACACAATCTTCACCATCTAAATTCCAAGAGCCTTCAATTACTTTGTAAAATTACCATGCAACAGGCACGAGAAATAGTAAAAGCATGCCCAGGTTGCACTGTCTCCCTCCCCATTCAACACATGAGAGTTAACCCCCGAGAATTACTGCCCAGTTTTGGAAAATGGATGTTACTCATTTTCCTGAATTTGAAATTACCAAATATATACACGTTTCTATATATACCTTCAGCGACTTTATTTTTGCATCACCACATTCAGGAGAGGCTACCAAATATGTTCTTTCTCCTCTTATTTCAGCCTTTTCCATAATGGGTAAACCAATACATATTAAAACAGATAATTATCCTGCATATACTTGTGCCAAGTTTAAATAGTTTTGTGCTACCTTGCAAATTCGTCATACTACTGGAATTCCATACAACCCTCAGGGCCAAGGCGTTGTGGAACGTGCCCACCTTACCTTATAGACTTGGATAACCCTCCATAAGGCTTCCGCCCTTGTATTTACCACTCCCAGGCATCGCCTTAACCATGCCTTACTTCCCCTTATTTTTCTTACCCTAGACAGTGAAGGCCATTCGACCGCAGACAGAAACTGGCATCCCTTGTCCAATTCTGTTCACCCACCTCTTATGTGGTGCAATTCCCTTACAAATAAATGGAAAGGTCCAGATCCTGTTCTCATCTGGGGACGAGGCTCAGCTTGTCTTTTGGACCAAGAGCAATCAGCCCCAAGATGGTTACCAGAATGCCTGGTTAAACAGGTTAATGACTTACCTCAACACAGGGATGGAGGGCCTCCCCCTGAGGACAAATTTTGTTCTTTTTCAGATGCAGCCAACAATCTGTGTGAGGATCCTGATTTAGGCACTTCTGCTCAACAGGTTTGTACATGGAGGCCTTGGCCCTCCACGTTCCAACATCATGGTGTAAGTTTTTGGGCCCCCCTGTGAATGCAAGTGATGATCTTGGACTCAGGCTCCCACTAGTTGGACCGAGACTGCTGAATGTGTGACTAAGGTGGCTTACCTCCATGCCGAGGTTGACCATAAACTTGGAGGAGTTCATCAGCCTAAATGGGTATGTGTTAACAAGCCAAAGTTTATTCCCCCTAGTACAAGTAAAGCTCTCCAAAATTCTTCTGCAACCTGTTCGCATACCCAGGCGAGGCATGACTCTTGTTATGTGTCGCCCTCAATTTGTGTTAACAAGCAGGGAGAACAATTTTTTGAAGCCTCCCAAACTAAAACTCATGCAGCAGGGGGGACCACTATTCATTATACCTCCGTTCTATTTGACCAGGGAGTAGAAGGCAAATACACCAAGCTACAGTCAGCTGGTTGCCAAGGCCCTGTCGGTAAACCCTCCTGCTGGCCCATTAAGGCCCCTACAGGGGTCACTGATGGTGGAAGAACCACTGATGCTATCAAACATCCTCACATAATCAAACTTTTGAAACCCCAAATCCCTGAGCTCACATATCATCCCTTAATGTTGCCTAAATCTCAGCTCCCAGGTTTAGATACCAATACATTAGATATTTTGGAAACTACCTTCTACTTGCTTAATAATTCCAACCACACCCTTGCTGGTGATTGCTGGCTCTGCATGACAACAGGGGCAATTATGACTATGGCAGTTCCTATTAATTCTATCATAGACAATGATAATACATGCCAACCCGGATTTCCTTTTTAAGTACAACTTATAGGCACTATTACATTATGTCTTTTAGGCGCGATGCAGAATAACACCTATGATATTGATGTTGGAGTTACTTTCTTTGAAAATTGCTCAACATACAAAATTATTCCTCACCCACCCCAACTCTTTGTCCTCCCAATGGCAGAGTTTTAATGGGTGGAGGAAACTTGGCCTTCCCCAGGCTTCCAGCGAATTGGACCGGTGGCTCTGTTCTTGCCTTATTACTCCCTGATATAACTATAGTCCCAGGAGATGAACCTCTACCCATTCCTAGCCTAGACACCTTAGTCAAAAGACACAGGCGGGCAATACAGGCCTTACCACTCATTGCCAGCTTTGGAATAACAGCTGCTGTGGGCACAGGTACACTGGCTTAGGCACAGCTATACACTCTTACCATCGCCTGTCTCAACAACTTATAAATGATGTACAAACTCTATCAGGAACCATTAAAGATCTGCAGGACCAAATAGACTCCCAGGCAGAAGTGTTCCTTCAAAAAGACGAGGCTTAGATTTGCTGACAGATAACCAGGGAGGTATTTGCTTGGGCTTAGGGGAACGATGCTGCTTTTATGCCAATAAATCAGGCATAGTATGCACTAAAATTAAGCACCTTCAATAAGATCTAGAAAGAGATGACGCGAACTATTTGAAAATCCCCTCTGGACTGGGCTTTATGGATTTCTACCCTACCTTCTTCCCCTATTAGGCCCTTTGTTGGGTTTACTTATAATTGGGTCCATAGGACCCTGCATTATAAATAGGCTGGTACAATTTATTAAAGAACAGATTAATATTTTGGCCTCTAAACCCATACAGGTCCATCATCGTCTGGAGATGGAAGACCGTGCTGCCAACATTTAAAAGGATGTTCTACCCTTCTCACAGGCTTATTTCTTAAGTTTACATCCCCACAGATCTCTCTTTCTTATATAAAAGTATGAGTAACAGCTCTGACCAACTATCTTCTGCCCTTGCCATAACGGTTCATCCCCCATGGGCCCCTCCACTTGGCGGAGGATGCACCCATGGAGTGAGGATGTTATCCCAGTTCATTATTGTGATTGACTCTTCACATGTGCTGACAATTATATTCAATCTCTACGCAAAAGCCTATTGCTAAAGAAATTTTGGTCCCACTCCTATACTCACTCTTGTTTCTAAACCTACCAACTATCATCCTAATCCTACTTACTATCCCTTTTTGACTGGATGTTCTCTTCAACATTCAATCATCGAAGATACAAGGTCCTATGCCATTGTATATCGATTCATCTGAGACGTCTGTGCAGAATATAATTCAAAACTAAGTATCCCACTCGAGCGCCTAATGCCTTACTGGGCTTCAAATCTTACCTAGATTTCTGTTGGTTCCAATACCATTATTCATCTCGCAGAAGGATTCCTAACCCAAATCGAACCTGTTATTAACCCTAACCATACACTGTTCGCTCAATCTCACTTTACAGAAGAGCAGGTACAGAGTTGGTCTTACAATACAAGAATGTAGGGGATCTTCCACCTGCTGAGAACCTCAAAGGTCCATGCAGAAATGATCCCTGGATAAGATGTAGGCAGCTATGGAGGACCTAAGAGAGCAAAAATCATCTTCCATGGCAAAAACCCTGGTCAGGACGAAGGGATGTGTCTGAAACAGCCGCTTTCTTCTTAATATAGAGAAGATGGACCAAACCAGGCCTGTGTGGAGAGCTGTTCCCAGGTGCCTATGGTTGAAATACCATTCTTACTTTTGAAAGTGTCACAGGAAGTAGGGGCAGCCTCCATTTCATGGGACCCTATGAAACAACTGTTAGCACAAAGTGGTTGTCAAGGCAGTGACCTCTTTCAGTTTCTGAAGGAATTGACCTACCTAACTTCCTTGGTGTTTGAAATCTCTGAACTTGGGATCCAGGAAGCAAGGCATCCAGAGCCAGTCCCAGTCTCAGTCACATTGGGCTCACTTGTTTGGATTTACCAAAGATAGGGTCAGTCTTTCTTGGTACCTACTGATGTGAGGATGGCCAAATGCCAGGAGAGCTCTGAAGAGGGGCCTTTCCAGGGAAAGCAGATAGTTGCTCACCAATGGCTCCTGGCAACTTCACAGAGTTGGAAAAGGAGACAAGATCTGAGACCCTACAGGGCATTTCGGTGGAACAGAGTATGGCCCACCAGTCAGAGGACACTCCATATATTCACACACCTACTTGGGAGAAGGAGGTGCCGTTTGAGTATGGGTGTGAGTATGCGGTTTTGTCTCATGTTCTGAGAATAGATAGGAAAGTCGGTTTGTTTGGTTTGGAGTGGACTGTTTCTTGTATGTCATTTGACAAGGCAAGTGTTTCTATATCTGTGTATCATACTGTGTCCGTGGCTGTAGACATTAGAAAAGACAATGCATCAATGGATGTGTCCTGTCTAATAGAAAGCTCCCATCATTCATCCGGCCCAATTTATGAATGGACTGCAGCTTGCCTTATAGATGGGCAAAACCTATTATCTTCCCAAGTTCCAGTTGTCTTCCTGAATTCTGGAAACTCTCCAGAATAGGCTCATGGTTTTGTGTCCAAGATATAAACCACTTCCACACTCTGTGAAATGGCCATGTACTGAATAGCTGAAGGGAATGGGGGCATCTCAGAAAACTCAGATATCAGTGTGACCAGGAAAGTCTCAAAGGAGAAACCCTGCTTTGGGCCTTTTGCTTGCCTATTGTACTGTTGCCCTTAATGTCAGGATGGTTTTTGCCTCAGGCCACACTTTGTGAAGCGTGAAGAAATTAATTTTCATATGGAAAAGAATGGGCATCACCTGTGGCTCTTTGCTTAATTGCTTTGGAAAGGGATGCGTCTGAATCAGCATCTTGGCCCTGTATGAGGCTGTGGCTTAAATTCTCAGCACCAGATGGATCTAAAGAAAGATCCCATGTGTGCATCCAAAAAAAATGGCAAAAAGTTCAGTTTTTGTGGATGAAGTTTCTTGCCTTTCTCTCTTAGTTTCATGACCTTTATCAAGTGAGAATAGAGATCCTTTGGGTCAAATGAGTTCTTGAAAGCCATGCAGAGGTGCTTGGGTTTCCTCATGACTCCAAATCACATGAAGAGTCTATACCTGACAGGCAGTAGGCCTCAAATTGGAGAAGCAGAGCAGTATTAAGAGCTGGCCTACTTGATCACTCCTGGTTCACAGGAAGGGTGTCCAGGCCACAATGACTTTAGGCAAATGATATTCAAGGGAGCTTTTTTTGAACACTGTATTTGGATGTGCCCCTCATGGAAATATCCAGCCACAGTTTATGATGAGTGTATATATGGAAGAATATGAGGGCTATGTGGGAGTGTTTTGGTTTTAATTCTGGTCATTTGTGTGGCGGTTGGGAGATGACTGGGTCCACCGGGGTTTAAACTCTGGTGTGATTCCCCTTAGAGACTGTGTTGTGGAACTGCCCTCAGAGAATTATTGCCATGAAATGTGTTGAGATTTTTGGAGGCCACACATGGGAGTCACCCTTGGAAACTGAGATCTAGACCAAGGGTGGCTTTCCACACAGCACAGGGAATCTCAGCAATGATATCATGTGATTTTATTCTGAAAGACTTGGCAGCCATAGTTGAGAGTCAAAACAAACATGGACCTCACATTGTAGACTTCTATGGGCCTGGCTTCATGTAACTTTTTGGCCACTCTTTGGGAAACCTTGCCTGTGAGAGTTCTCTAGAGCATTCATTGAAATGAGCTTCCTCACCATTTAACGGTACCTGAATGAATTGAAACCCAGAGTGCCTCCAAATTCATCCTTGAAAAATGGCTACATAAATACCATGACATTTTTGAAATTCCCATGACCAGGTGGCACTGGACAACCATGAATGTCCTGTTGCTGATTTGAGTGTACCAGACACTGCCTTGATTGACAGGGTTTCATGATAATGATGTAGAACAGAGATGTCAGTAAGTTGGAGCCTGCTGATTAGTGGTCGTAGAGAAGTGTTTTGCACGTGTGTGTTAAAAAATCTGTGGTGCGGTCATGTGGATCTGCCATTGGCTTTCAAATGGGTTGTGACTGACATGGAGCAGCCAGCAGAACCTTGTATGTAGAGGCATCTTGTTATATGGAGAAGTTTCAGGGCAATGTTCAGAATCAGGTTGCTATGGTCAAGGGGGCAAGCTATGTGGTATAGAAGCCAGATTGGTGTATTCTCCTGTAGACCCTGACCCACGACACGTGACAGAACTCCCTCCAGCAGTTTGTCCTAGTTGAACTTTTTGAATTTCGTGAAGCAAATACCAAACTCCCAGTGCAGCGGCAAGAAACACCACAAAAAGTGGAAGGTGACCAAATAGCTTCACACTCCACATGGGGAGACACTTAGCCCCCAGTGGCCACAATTATCTACAAAGAGAGAATTCAGCACTGCTGCCTAATGTTCATTGGAATATAAGAGACCATGTCCTCCAGGTCACATAGATGCAGGCCCAGCTTTGATGGTCTCATTACAAAGGAAGCTAAAGCTCCTGACAACAACATATATTTCAAGTGCCCAACCTCAGAGGCAGTTTCTGAAGAAGTCTTTAGGCCAGCAGAGCTCCATGATTGTGGAGTTTACACTGTCCCTTACTTTTGGAAACTGGTCTACCACCTTCAAAGTTCTAAACTCCTGAGCAATTTTCATTCCAGATATATATTCACAGATTTTATAACTCTTCTCCTCAAATTGTGTCTTACTTGGAGTGAAGGAAATGTCAAGGAATTGTTCTGGATGAGAGTGGAAGGATTTTTGTGTAGCACATGTTTGCATACACATTGGATTCATTTTCCAATTTTCCAATTGAAATACTGAATCCCTGACACTACCCCATACCCTACTAGACTCTGTGTACTAATCCTAATATGATGGAGAAAAATAATCCCCCAAAAATTGAAATACAAGCATTTCAAAAGAGGCCTGGTGTATATTTGGACTTGCCTTATGCACTGTATAGGGTAGGAGTTATAAATCTAGTCAATTTTTGTTGAAATAGTTCTCCAGTTGTTTTTAAAGTTAACCAATATGTGAATTCCTGTCTCCCTTTCGCTGTAGCCTATTCAGCATATGTATTTTTATAAGCACATATACAATCCTACCTGGTACCACACGTACACTCTTTTGTGGTTGCTGACTTGGCAGATACAAATTGTGAGAAGAGATCACTCCTCCTAAATGCTGATGGAACTGAAAATTCAACCTATGGGTGAGTTTCCTAGCTGAACAACATTATATATAAATCCATGTTCAGTAAAATGAATATTTTTGATCTGTGAATGATATATATTTCATGGTGAATTTCAATTGGCATATAGTGCTAATTTTTAATATCTGTATATATATATATATATATATATATATATATATATATATATATATATATATATATATATATATACTATCCAGATTTTTCAAAATATGAAATATATCTGTCTTATTATACATTTCCTAAATTCATTCATATTCATGTATGTGGATTTATAATTATCTTTTCACAAGATTATTCTCAGAAATATTCATCCACCTGAAATACATATTTGTTTCCTACTACTGAAAACTAACTTCAGTGAATGGTGTATACAAATCCTAATATTTCTTCAGTAACTGACCAAGTTTAACATCAATGCAAGTAGACTCCTATGGAACATGATGTGTATTTTGATGTTAATTTTTTTCAACACTGGTGCATTACAATTTCTTTAGTTTATGCACATCATTGGATATAGATTTCATCCACAAGTTTGCAAATTTATAGGCATTTGTTTCACTTTCAATCACTTTCTACTTCAGAACACATATATTTCTTCATGTTTCTTGACTGGTCTTTTCATGAGATTTCTTTCCAAACACATTATTTTTGATATCCATAAGTACTTTTGAAGCAAATCTCACACACCCTACATGATGAACCATAACCCTAATATTACGATTAGATGTATAACTGGTTAGAATGAATGATTGTATATCAATATATGATTTCTTATATATTTTCAGATATCAATTCAATCCATTGTTTAATGTGGAACCAGTTATATTATTTATACACAATATTGTCTATTCATGCATTATCTCTATATTCATAGACACAGGGTACACCTCTTTATACCCCCAATACTAATTTACATGTCTTCAAAAGATTCCTCCTTGAAATGGTGGAAGAAATACTCATGTCACCTGACCTATGTATACATTTTATCACAGTAATATTCTGGACACAAAAAGCAAAGGTCACACTTATGATTGTACCAATGTAAAGGTTGGTCGAGCGTTGGAGTAAGAGACCACCAAGAGACTGTCACATGCAACAGCAAAGTGTTTATTGGGGGTCCAGCATGCTGTGGCTCAGAGCTCACTTGAATTTAGCAGAGAGCCCTGAGAACAGCTTAAGCAGAGCTTATATACTTTCCTTAGAGAGGGCAGGGAGTGAAATTTATTGATGGGTCATGGCAAGTGGGCGGTTTGTTTGCAAATGTGTGAGGGAGTACATTCTGCAGTTTGGCAATTGGGGACAGTACATTTGGGGAACAAGATAAGCAAACAGTTCTCAAGATTTCAACAGTGTTTTGTTAAGCATACAGAAAAACAGAAATTGACAAGTACCTATTTTATTATCCTTTCATTCCCCACTTCTTGTTCTGGTTACTTTTAATCATAAAAGTGATCATTGGGGGGTGTCACAATTCATGTCTGCTAGTCGGAAACATTGTTGTCTGATTACCATAAGTTTAACTTGTCCAATTTGAGCTTGGAGAAAAGAAACTACACGGTTGAGCATACAGGGCCCTACAGTTAGCAATAATATGAAGATTATTAAAGGACCGGCCAAGGCTGATAAAAGTGTAGTTACCCACGGGGACTGTGTGTACCAAGACTCAAACCACCCTTTTTGGGCCTCTGTCTCTCGTTGACACTCTTCAAGGCGGTTTTTTTTAATTTACTCATAGATTCTTTTACAACTCCAGTATCGTCAGCATAAAAACAATATTCTTCCCTCAATGCAGCACAAAGGCCCCTTCTCTCATGAAGAGAAGGTCCAAATGTCGCCTGTTCTGTAAAACTACTTCAGAGAGCGAGGTTAAAGATTCCTGTAAAGCTGTGATGGAGGTTTTTAATATCTTTAAGTTTTGGTCTATTGGTACTTGTCATTGGGTTATTTGTTGTGTCCCATGGACTAGGGCAGTGGTTCCTGTGCCCACCCCTGCAGCAACTCCTATTCCGAATAGGATGGCTAAAGTGAGGAATACAGCTTCCCAGCGGAACCGAGTTTTTTGCCCCCCTATTTGATTTTTAAATGAACCTGTTTAATGATAGAGCACTCTGGGAATCATCTGCACCATTACATAATTAATCACATCTGTTGACCATTTTATGAACCCATTAACAATGTTTAAGTATATAGAATTACACTTTTGTAGGGACAGACAAGGCAAGGCACCTAAGATAGCACCGAAGCTAGGGAAACAATCCTATTTGGTTGCAAACGGATTTAGTGGGCATTGCTTCTGTTGTAATCAATTAATCCGCTGAACCCCAAGTTTAGGTAGTTTCAGAATTTTGTACCCAACATGTAGGTAAGTGGCTCAGAAGTTCACAGTCTGCAGAAGTTCACAAAAAGCTGTTTTTGTTTCTGTTTTATTTCCTCTGTTCTATGCAAGTTTAGTTTTTAAGGACACTTGGGAGGGGGAGAGATTTTGTCTTCTCTTTTTTTTTCTCCCTGCCAGCTATTACCATGGAGCCCAGTTGGTAACTTCTTTATCTTAGAAATGTAGCCATCTCTGTGAAGCCCCAGCTCAAGGCCAGAGGCCTTGTTCACATATTTTGTGAAAAACTAGTAAAGGGGTGTCTAGCATAGCAGAGCTGATTTTTCCAGACCATGGTACGTAGAATAGGGCAACAAGAAAAGAGGAAGTTTATCTACATTGAACTCCTTCATTGGGACTCTTTTGCTAAAAGTCCTAAATTCAGCCATGGTGAAGACTTCTGGAGAAGGTCAGTTAAGAATTTTCTGTGGTCCTGGTACAGAGGGGGAAGACGTGAAAGGCGGGTGGTGAGAGCAGCTCCGTGGATCTGAGAATGAGGAAGAAGAGATGTAAAAGAATAATGGGAAAGGGCTTTGGGATTTTCCTAGCATCAAAAAGTTGAGCAGTAGAACAGATAGACCAGAGGGGAAGATGGGAGTGAGTATCTCAAAAAGCCTGTGAGGGACTTCAAATTCTTAGTAACCTGTTTTCAGTGTTGACAAAGCAACTTTAAAGGCCATTTTCATTACATCTTGGATAGGGGTCTGAGGGCTCTCCTCTGCCTGTTTGAGCTTTGGGTTAGCTGGTAAAAGGACCTGTTGGGACCCGGTGCGGACACTGACAGGAGAAGAGAGGAGTGAGTGGGAAGAGGGGTATCTCAGTACCTGCTACCTCAGCAAGGGGGCAATTGTCTGAGAACCAGCGGTGGTTTGGGTATTTGATCTAGTAATTGGAGAGGAGAAATCAGGTTGCTGAGGTGGGATTGACAGCAGAGCATCTGGAGTAGATGGCAGAGGGTGAGGATCTATTGGAGATGTATAGTTCAGGATTTGAGTGAAGGAGGAAAAAGGCCTCCACATAGGGGAATTTCCTTCCACGCTATTGAGCACTTGCCGCAGTTAAAAAGGTCACACAGAATTTGAGGTTATAGAGACCCCCCTGGGGGCCATCGGTTTTGGTTGTTAATTGGTAATATGGCCAATGCTGTGTACTGAATTTGATGAAAAGTTTGGGTTCCTCTAGGCAGCCCCTATATGCTCACATCCCTATGACTCACAGAAGAAGTCGGCTTTTTCCTCACACAGCCTTGGCTTTTGTGTCTTTGATAACTGCCGGGTAAACATAGTAATCTAGGCTAGCCAACCTGCATCTGGCTCGCGTTTTCCTTCACCCACAATAGCAAAACTCACACACTCTTCCTGATAAACCATAACCCTAATATTACCATTAGATGTTTAACTCATTGGAATGAATGTATGTATATCAATATAAGATTTCCTGTATATTCTCAGATATCAATTAAATCCATTATTTAAAATTGGAACTAGTTATATTATTTATTCACATTATGATTTATTAATGCATTATCTCTGTATTCATAGATACAGGGTAAACTTATTTGTATCCCGAATACTAATTTATAAGTCTTCAAAATATTGCTCTGAGAACTGGTGGAAGAAATACTCATGTCACCTTATCTACAAATATATTTTATCACAGTAATATTCTGGACACAAAAACCAAAGGTCACACTTATTCTTCTACCAAAATCTAAATGGAAAGTGAGCAGGGATTACTAAAAACATCCACGTTCAGTTTGCCTAATGCTCTCTAATGTCAATCCTATTGGTAATTACATATTTGTTTCTTCCTAAGATTATATATTCTCTCAAGCATGTTGAAATTGTCTAATCCAATCACTCACTTTATACTTTGCCTTATTTCCTAATGTCTCTATTGATATCTGCTTTCCTACATATTTTCACCAGTTCATCATTGTGACTGACTCTTCACATGTGCTGACATTTACAGTCATTCTCTACAAGAAACCCTATTTCTAAAGAACTTTTGGTCCAAATCCTATACTCACTCTTCTTTCAAAATATACCGATTACCTTCCTAATCCTGCCGACTCTTCCTCTTTCACTACATTCAATCATCCAAGGTAAATGGTCCTATACCATTGTATGTCGATTTATCTGAGACAACTGTGCAGAAAGTAATTCAAAGCTAAGTATCCCCATCAAGGGCCCAATGCCCTTCTGGGCTTCAAATCGTACCTAGATTTCTGTTTTCATACGTATATTTCTCCTCTATATTCTTATAAATATCGCAGGTTCCCTATACCATTATTAATCCAGCAGAATGATTCCTAATCCAAATTGAACATGTTATTAATACTAACCATACACTGTTTCCTCAATCTAACTTTACAAAAGAGCAGGGACAGAGTTGGTCTTAAAATACAGGAATGTAGGGGATCTTCCACCTGCTGAGAACCTCATAGGTCCATGCAGAAATGATCCCTGGAGAAGATGTATTCAGCTATGAAGGATCTGAGAGGGCAAAAGTCATCATCCATGGCAAACAACTTGATGTGGATTGTCTGAATGAGGCACTCTCTTGTCAATGTAGAGAAGGTGGACCAATCCAGGCCTGTGTTGAGAGCTCTTACAGGGTGCCTATGGTTGATATACCATTCTAACTTGTAAAAGTGTCACAGGAAATAGGGGCAGCCTCCATCGCATGGGACTCTTGGAAGCAACTGTTAGGACATATGGTTACCAAAGCAGTGATCTCATTCAGTTCCTGAAAGAAGTGACCTCACCTCATTTTCTTGTTGAATTAACTCTCTGAACATGGGATCCAGGAAGCCAGGCATCCAGAGCCAGTCCCAGTCCCAGTTTCAGTGTGCTCACTTGATTGGAATTAACAAGGATAGGGTCAGTCATTCTTGGTACCTTCTAATGTGAGGATCGGCAAATGCCATGAAAGCTCTGAAGAGGGGCCTGTCCTGAAAAAGATGGTAGTGGCTCAGCACTGGCTACTGACAACTTCGGAGACTTGCCCAAAAAACCAGATCTGAGACAGGACAGGACATTTCAGGGAAAGTCTGTCAGTCAGAGGACACTCCAGTTAGTCACAGACCTACTTGCTGGAAGGAGGTGCCTTTGTGGGTGTGGGTGTGTGTTTGTGGTTATGTCTCATGGTCTGAGAATAGGTAGGAAAGGCGGTTTGTTTGGTTTGGACTAGACTGCTTCTAGAATGTCATTTGACAAGGGGAGTGTTTCTATATCTGTGTATCACACTGTGTCTGTGGATGCAGACATTAAAAAAGAGAATGCATCAATGATTGTTTCCTGTCTAGTAGACAGCTTTCCAGCGTTCATCCTGCCCAATTTATGAATAGAGTGTGGCTAGCCTTATTGATGTGCATCACCTGCTACCTTCCTAAGTTCCTGTTTTCTTCCTGAATTCTGGCCACTCTGCTTTAGGCCTTTTGCTTACCTAATGTTCTGTTGCCCTGAATGTCAGGAAGGTCTTTGCCTCAGGCCACCCTTTTTTGAATCCTGAAGAAAACAGTTTTCAAATGGAAATGAATAGGCATCACCTGTGTTTCTTTGATTAAATGCTTTGGAAAAGGATGTGTCTCAATTAGCCTCTTCACCCTGTGTGAGGCTGTGGCTTAGATTCTCAGCACCTAATTTATCTAAAGAAAGATCCCATATGTGCATCCAAAACCACAATGGCAAAAAGATCAGTGATTGTGGATGAAGTCTCTTGCCTTCCTCTGTTAGGTTCCTGACCTCTATCAAGTGAGAATAGGGATCCTTTGGGTCAAATGAGTTCTTCAAAGCCATGCAGAAGTTCTTGGGTTTTCTCATTACTCCAAATCGCATAAAGAATTTATACCTGACAGTCAGTAGGCCTCAAATTGGACAAGCAGAGCAGTATTAATGGCAGGCCTATTTGATCACTCCTGGTTCACCGGAAGTGTGTCCAGGCCACTCTGACATTAGGCAAATGAGTGGCAAGGGAGCATATTTTTGACACTGTCTTGAGCTGTGTCCCTCATGGAAACCACCAACCGGAGTTTATGATGAGTGCCTATATGGAAGAAGATGAGGGCCATGTGGGAGGGTTTTGGTTTTAATTTTGGTTATTTGTGTGACAGTTGGAAGAGATGACTGGGTCCACCTTGGCTTGAACTCTGGTGTGATTCCCCTTAGATACTGAGTTCAGGAAATGACATCAGAGAAATATTGCCATGAACTGTTTTGGGATTTTAGGAGGCCACGGATAAGAGTTGCCCTTGGAAACTGATCTAGGGCCAGGTTTGCTTTCCACAGAGCACTAGGAATTTCAGCTAGGATATCACATGATTTTATTCTGAAAAACTTGACAGCCAGAGTTGAGAGGCAAAACACACATGGACCTCACATTGTAAACCTCAATGGGCATGGCTTCATGTGACATTTTGGCCACTCTTTGGGAAGTCTTGCCTGTGATAATTCTCCACAGCTTTCTATGAAATGAGCTTCCTCACCATTTAATGTTTCCTGATAAATACCATGAAATTTTTGAAATTCCCATGAACAGGTGGCACTGGAGAATCTTTGGATGTCCTGTTTCTGATCATGAGTGTACCACACAGTGCCTTGATTGACTGGGTTCCATGAAAATGGTGTAGAACAGAGATGCCAGTAACTTGGTGCCTTCTGAGTAGTGGGCCTAGAGGAGTGGTGGGCAGGAGTGTGATAAAACATCTGCGGTGGTGCCATGTGGATCTGCCATTGTCTTCAAAATGGCTTGTGACTGACATGGTGCAGCCAACAGACCCTTATAAGTAAAGGCATTTTGTTATATGGAGAGGTTTCAGGGCAATGTTCAGAATCAGGTTGCTATAGTCAAGGGGGCAAGCTATATAGGATAGAAGCCTAGTTGGTGCATTCTCTTGCTGACCCTGTTTCACCACACGTGACAGAACTCCCTCCAGCCCTGTGTCCCAGTTGAATTCCTTGTATTTCGTGAAGCAAATACCAAACTCCCAGTGCAGCTGCAAGAAACACCAGGAAAAATGGAGGATGACCAAATGACTTCACGGTCCACAGGGGGGGAGACACTTAGTCCCCAATGGCCACAGTTGACCTAAAAAGATAGAATTCAGCACTGCTGCCTCATGGTCATTGGAAAATAAGAAACCACTTCCTCCAGGTCACATAGATGCAGACCCAGCTTTGATGGTCTCACTACAAAGGAAGCTAAAGCTCCTGACAACAACATATATTTCATGTGTCCAAACTCAGAGGCTGTTTCTCAATAAGTCTTTATTCCACCAGAGCTCCATGTTTGTGGCGTGTTTACCCTGTCCCTTACTTTTGGAATCTCCTCTACCACCTCCAAGTTTGTAAACTCCTGAGCATGTTCCATTCCAGATATATAATCACGGATTTTCAAACTCTTCTCTTCTAATTGTGTCATACTTGGGGTAATGGTTATGTCAAGGCTTTGTTCTGGATGAGTGTGGGAGGATTTTTTGTAGCACATATTTGCCTACTCATTGAATTCTTTTTCTAATTTTCCTTTGGAAGTACTTTATCCCTGACACTACCCCAAACCCTACTAGACTCTGACTACTAATCCTAATATGATGGAGAAAAATAACCCAAACAGATTGGAAATGCAAGCAGTTCAGAAGAGGCATGGTGTACAGTTGGAATTGCCTTTTGCATGATAAAGTGTAGCTGTTGTAAAACTTGTCAATTTTTGTTGAAATAGTTCTCCATGTGTTTTTAATTTAACAAATAAAAAAAATCCTGTCTCCCTTTCTCTGTAGCCTATTCAGCACATGTAATTTCATATGCACATATAGATTCCTACCTGGTATCACATGTACATTCTTTTGAGATGGCTGATTTGGCAGATACAAATTGTTAGCAGAGATCACTCCTACTAAACGCTGTTGGAACTGAAAATTCAAACTATTCGTGAATTTCCTAGTTGAACAACATTATACATAAATCATGTTGAGTAAAATAAATATATTTGGACCTGTGGATGATATATATTTCACAACAAATTTCGATTGTCATATATATTGCTACTTTTTAATGTCTGTGTGTTATATGTATATCCAAATATATGTGGATGATATATATTTCACAACAAATTTTGATTGTCATATGTATTGCTACTTTTTAATGTCTCTGTGTTATATGTATATATATATATACATATATACACACACACACACACTCCAGATTTTTCAAAATATAAAATATATGTGTCTTACTGTACACTCTATCAATTCATTGATGCTCATGTATGTGGATTTATAATCAATATTTCACAAGATTATTCTCAAAAATATTCATCAACCCGAAATACATATTGTTTCCTAGTACTGACAACTAACTTCAGTGAATGGTGCATACAAATCCTAATATTTCTACAGTAACTCATCCTGTTTAACATCAATGCAAGTAGATTCCTATGGGATATGATGTGACTTTTGACATTCATTTTTATTTAACACTGGTACTTTACAATTTCTTCAGTTTATGCACATCATAGGATATATATTTCATCCACAAGTTCGCAAATTATAGGCATTTGTTTCACTTTCAATCACTTCCTGTTTTAGAACACATGTATTCCTCCAGGTTTCTTGACGGGTCTTTCAGTGAGACTTCTTTCCAAACACTTTATTTTCGATTTCCATAATCACTTTTGAAGCAAAACTCACACACCCTTCATGATAATCCATAACCCTAATGTTAACATTAGATGTACAACTGGTTGAAATGAATGAATGTATATCAATATAAGATTTCGTATATATTTTCAGATATTAATTCAATCCATTATTTAAAGTGGAATCAGTTATATTATTTATTCACAGTATCGTCTATTCATGCATTATCTCTATATTCATAGACACAGGATACACCTCATTGAACTCCAGTACTAATTAATACATCTTCAACATATTGCTCCCAGAAATGGTGGAAGAAATACCCATGTCACCTGATCTACATATACATTTTATCACAGTAATATTCAGGACACAAAAAACACAAACGTCACACTTATGATTGTACCAAACCTAAACGGAAATTGAACATGGATTACTAAAAATATCCATGTCCAGGTTGCCTAATGTGCTCAAATGAAAATCCTATTGGTGACTACATATTTGTTTCTTCCAAAGATTATATAATCAAACTCAACCCTTTTGAAAAAGTCTAATCCTGTCACTCACTTTATACTTTGCCTGATTTTGTAATGTCTCAATTGATATCTTCTTTCCTAGATATTTTCCCCAGTTCATCATTGTGACTGAATCTTCATATGTGGTGACACTTACATTCACCCTCTAACCGAAACCCTATTGCTAAAGAACATTTGTTCCAAATCTATTATTCCCTCCTTCCTAAACCTACCGAATATCTTCCTAATCCTAACTTCTATCACTTTTTGACTGGATGTTCTCTTCTACATTCCATCATCCCAGGTACAAGATACTATGCCATTGTATATCGATTTATCTGAGACATCTGTGCAGAAAGTAATTCAAAGCTAAGTATACCAATCAAGGGCCCAATAACCTTCTGGGCTTCAAATCTTACTTAGATTTCTGTTTTCATAATTATATTTCACCTATATATTGTTGTAAATATTGCAGGATCCCAATACCTTTATTCATCCTGTAGAATGATTCCTAACTGAAATTGAATCTGTTATTAACCCTAAGCATACACTGTTCCCTCAATCTTACATTACAGAAGAGCAGGGACAGAGTTGGTCTTAAAATACAGGAATGTAGGGGATCTTTAACCTGCTAATAACCACAAAGGTCCTTGCAGAAATGATCCCTGGAGAAGATATAGGCAGCTATGAAGGACCTGAGCGAGCAAAAGTCATCTACCATGAAAAGCAACCTGGTCAGGATGAAGGGTTGTGTCTGAATCATCCTCTCTGATCTTAATGTAGAGAAGATGGACCAAAGCAGGCAATTATGGAGAGCTGTTCCTGGGTGCCTATGTTTGACTTATCATTCTAACTTGTGAAAGTGTCACAGAGAGTAGGGGAAGCCTCCATCTCATGGGACCCTTGGAAGCAACTGTTAGGACAAACTGGTTGCCAAGGCAGTGACCTCATTCAGTTCAGGAAGGAAGTGACCTCACCTCACTTCCTTGGTGATGGAATTCTCTGAACTTGGGATTCGGGAAGCCAGGCACCCAAAAGCAGTCCCAATCCAAGTCCCATTGGTCTCACTTGTTTGGATTTACCGAGGACAGGGTCAGTCTTTTTTGGTACCTACTGATGTGAGGATGGCCAAATGCGAGGAAAGCTCTGAAGAGGGTCCTTTTCTGAGAAAGCAGGTAGTGGCTCAGCGCTCGCTTCTGACAATTTCAGAGAGGTGGCCAAAGAGACCAGATCTGAGATAGGACAGGCCATTTCTGGTGAACATAGCATGGTCCACCACTCAGAGTAAACTCCGGATAGTCACAGACCTACTTGGGGGAAGGAGGTGTCTTTGTGGGTGTGGGTGTGGGTGTGGGTTTGTGGTTTTGTCTCATATTCTGAGAATAGGTAGGAAAGGCGGTTTACTTGGTTTGGAGTGAACAGCTTTTACTAAGTCATTTGACAAGGCGAGTGTTTCTATGTCTGTGTAACCCACTGTGTCCGTGGTTGTAGATATTAGAAAAGAGGATGCATCATTGGATGTGTCCTGTCTAGTAGAAAGCTTCCCAGCATTCATGCTGCCCAATTTATGAATGTACTGCAGCTTGCCTTATCGATGGGCAACACCTGCTATCTTCCTAAGTTCCTGTTTTCTTTCTGAATTCTGGCCACTCTGTAGAATAGGATCATGGTTTTGTGTCCAAGGTATGTACCACCTCCAATCTCTGTGACATGGCCATGTACTGAATAGCTGAAAGGAATGGCGACCATGTCAGAAAACTCAGATATCAGTGTGACCATGAAAGTCTCAGTGGAGAAACCCTGCTTTGGGCCTTTAGATTACCTATTGTTCAGCTGCCCTGAAAGTTGAGAGAAACAAAAACCATGAGTACTGAATAAATGTTGCAGCAGTTGGAACATGTCGCTGTATTGAGGTTCCCTCACCAGACTTTAGTTTCCCCAGTTATCTGGACTGTCAACGTAACCTTTTAATTTTAGTGTTACAGTTGTCCTTCCCCATTAGATACAGTGTAATAATTTCATGTCATCTGATCTTGCAAAATCCTTTTACTAGTATGACCTTTGTGTCTAATAGAGAAATCTTCACTTCTGTTACTCAGGGCTGGATAATCGTACTAGCAGACACGAAGACTACCTGTTTAGGTTAGGAATATAAGTAGGTCTTAACCTAAAAAATCTGCCTCTGGCAGCTTCTCTTGATAGTCTCTTTTTATAGTTATCAGGCATTCCTGTCTGAGAATCATTCTTTTAGTTTCCAGTCTTACTTATTTTGGGAGGCTAACATAAATTGTATACCTTAAAATTTTATTATTATTATTATTATTATGATGATGATGATGATGATGATGATGATGATGATTATTAATTAAAATGCCCAGGAATGGCTGTATTTTCGTTTTAACTGTCTTTGCTAACTGTTTAAGATGAAACAGTCAAACTGACTTCTGTTTCTATCTATTTTTCACAGTCAGCTGAGCTTTTATGGGAGTCAATTCTGGGGAAACTTGAGAGCAGCTTCTCAATTCTGATAGTGCCATTTTCGCTAGGTGGGTCCAGGTCTTGCTTGACCATGTGGTTTCCCTCAGAAGCATAAGAATGTCTCCCTTCTCTGATAACTCTCCTCTTCATGGCAAATGCACTCATTGGCTTTATGTTCTCCAGTGGTCTCATTATTTTTCCTGATCTGGAGGTTATTTGGCCCAGAGTTGCAAAGCTCTTTAGAGAAGTCCCCTGTTCCCTGGATTCAGACTGACTCAGAGGGCAAGAGCCAAATATTGGTTTTCTTGGCCCTTTTCATTTAACTTTAATTAAATCCTAATCTGAAACATCCAGCAAATAAATTTTAACAGCCTTATATTACAAGTACTGGGATTTAATGTCTATAACTTTATAATTATTTATCTTTTAATTAATTGGGATCTGTATTATTCTGTCTTATAGGTGATGACTTATTATCTTAAATTAACCCATGTTGTGTTCTTAAAGCAACACTTCTGTGAAACACTAACAGGGAATCTTTAGATGACTTATAAGGAAATTACAAAATAAAAATTTTTAACAAGAGTAAAAATACTTAGTTCGTGTAACAGCTACCCTAAATTTTTTGGCTGAGTTATACACTATATCCCCTGTTTAAATCCTAGTAATCTTGACACAAATCAAAAACCAAAGAAACTTTTGAACATAACTTTAAATGAAATAAAATCTGACCTACTGCTTTCGTAGTCATTCTCACATGTTGTAAGATGGGACACACAGCCTTATTTCAGTTAAGGCAGGGCTCTATATGAATCTTTAGTGTTTTAGATCTAAAGGTGATCTTTGTTTTTTAAATATCATTTTACAAAGTTTACATAAATTGTGTCAGGTCACATGAACATTTGCTAACACCGTATGATATCAGATTTAAAACATGAATTAAAGAAAGGCTGAAAGTTTTTAACCTTTACATAGATTAGGCTCTCAATAACTTAAAAATACATTTAAATGGTTCCCCAATGTAAAAAGTAACATAAAACTTTACATATCTTATTGATAACTGGTAAATAAATCCCCAATATATTTTTTTACCATATAAATTTAGAACAACAGATTGATATAATGCTCTTTTCAAGTTTCTACCTTACAGACTTGTATACCTGGAAGATATGAGCACATTGACAGCAACACAATTACATTGATGTTTCTACATTAACCAAGTTTAGCTTTTAAAGAAATGGCAGTACAGTTCTCTAAAATAACAGTTCTTATTTATTCAGTTGTTTAATTTTTATGGTTGTTTGCTCTAGAAAAAAATAAAACTTAATAACACAGTTTTATGGGTAAACTTATGTTTTCAGAAATTTTTGTCTCTTTAACACATGACTGAATTTTACAATCTTATACACACTTTAGTACAAACTTATACAGACCTTAGTAAATCAATCAGATATCAAACAAAACTACTCATGAATGAGTAATCCCATATGAAATTTACTTTACTTATTTATTAAAATATTAGACAATTGTATTGAAAATTGTAAACCATTTTTTTGTTGTTGAAGGAAAAGTCCTTGAACAAAGGCATATTAGACCTTTTGTAGACATTAATATTTTATTAGATTTTTGAACACCTAGAAAACCTTGTGAGCTTAAATTTAAAGAGCAATTCCCTACAGAACAGAACAGAGGACAGAACCATTCTCATTACTGTCCCGGAGAGGGGTATATGTTAGCCTACCCAGGCCACCTCCCTGTCATCAGAAGTACTCTCCCTTAACTGGATAGCAGATGTTATAAAGGCGTCACTTACCTATGGAGGCCTCCTCTACCAGGAGCTTGCTAATAGTTTTAGTGCTTTGGTTCTCTGCAGTGCTCCACGGACTGAAGGCTCAATCCAAGGCCTTGGAACGTCTTAAGTTGCACACCCCCTAGAGTGGCTCTCCAGTGTGGAGCCCTCGAGGGCAGGCCAGCTTCAGAATTTCCACAGTCTGGTCTTGTGATCTGGTCGGGCAGGGTTATCTCGCTTTGGAACTCCAAAATGTAAGACCAGAATGCAAGAAAAGACCACTAACTCCAATTAAAATCAAATTAAGGCAAGCTTATTATTTCAACCGGCCAGGCTGCCTCTCCCTCCCAAAATGGCAGGAACAAGACAGCAACCCAACTTTCCTACAGCCCAGATATGTAGCCCAGAAAGATACACAAAAGGGGGGTTACAGATAAGAGAACTTTGACAAGCATCACACTAATGGTATATTACATTTTTTTTTTTTTTTTTTTGCTGGCCCTAACATCAGAATTTATGAGGACCATTAGAGCCTCAGAGACACGTTGTCTGGCCAGAGAAAGAAAAATATTTATGAGGTATCATTAAAGTTTTAGAGAGTGCTGCTATCTGGTCAGAGATCCAGACATGGGTGAGTTCAAGGCACTGGTAGGCATTCCAAGCAGGTTCAGAATTTGCGCTAATTTATAGTAAAGCCAAAATTATCTTTTCATGGCTTTGTGGCAAGATGGCCCCCAATTTTAATGAAAGATCAGGTTGGATCTATCAACCCTGTCCCTTACTTTTGGAAACTCCCCTACCACCTCCAAGGTTGTGAACTCCTGAGGATTTTGCATTCCTGATAGGTATTCACAGATTTTCTAACTGTTCTCCTCTAATTGTGTCTTACTTGGGGCCGAAGTAATATGAAGGCATTATTCTGGATGAGAGTGGAAAAATTATGTGTAGCACATATTTGCATACACATTGGATTCATTATCTAATTTTCCATTCGAAATACTGAATCCCTGACACTAACCAATAGCTGACTAGACTCTGACTACTAAACCATTATGATGGAGAAAAATAACCCAAACAGAATAGAAATACAAGCAGTTCAGAGGAGGAATGGTGTACAGTTGGACTGGTCTTTTGGATGATAAAGGGTTGGTGTTATAAATCCAGTAAATTTTTTGTTTAAATAGTTCTCAATGTGTTTTAAAGTAAACAAATATGTGAATTCCTGTCTCCCTTTCTCTGTAGCCTATTCAGCACATGTAATTTTATATGCACATATAGAATCCTACCTGGTATCACACATACATACTTTTGAGGTTACAGTTACTAGGAAGATACAAATTTTGAGAAGAGATCACTCCTCCAAAACGATTTTGGAACTGAAAATTCAAACTATGGGTGAGCTTCCTAGTTGAAAAACATTATACATAAATCCATGTTTACTAAAATAAATACTTTTGCATCTGTTGATGATATATATTTAATGATGAATTTCGATAGGCATAAATATTGCTACATTTTAATGTCTGTGTATATATATATACACACTCTCCAGATTTTTCAAAATATGAAATATATGTGTCTTACATTAACTCCCTGAATTCATTCATGTTCATGTATGTGGATTTATAATCAACTTTTTACAAGATTATTCTCAGAAATATTCATCCACCTGAAATACATATTTGTTTTCTAGTACTGAAAACTAACTTCAGTTAATGTTGCATACAAATCCTAATATTTCTACAGTAACTGACCCACTTAAACATCATTGCCTGTAGATTTGTATGGGACATAATGTGTATTTTGACGTTCATTTTTTTACAACACTGGTACATTATTATTTCTTCAGTTTATGCACATCATAGGATATATATTTCATCCACAAGTTCACAAATTTATAGGCATTTGTTTCACTTTCAATCACTTACTGCTTCAAAACACATGTATTCCTCCAGGTTTCTTAACTGGTCTTTTCATGAGACTTCTTTCCAAACACATTATATTTGATTTCCATAATCAATTTTGAAACAAAGCCCACACACTCTTCATGATAAACCATAAACCTAATATTAAAATTAGATGTATAACCGGTTGGAATGAATGATTGTTTATCAATATAAGATTCCCTATATATTTTCAGATATTAATTCAATCTATTATTTAAAGTGGAATCAGTTATATTATTTATTCACAATATCGTCTATTCATGCATTATCTCTATATTCATAGACACAGGATACACCTCATTGAACTCCAGTACTAATTAATACATCTTCAACATATTGCTCCCAGAAATGGTGGAAGAAATACCCATGTCACCTGATCTACATATACATTTTATCACAGTAATATTCAGGACACAAAAAACACAAACGTCACACTTATGATTGTACCAAACCTAAACGGAAATTGAACATGGATTACTAAAAACATCCATGTCCAGGTTGCCTAATGTGCTCAAATGAAAATCCTATTGGTGATTACATATTTGTTTTTTCCTAAGATTATATATTCAAACTCAAGCCTGTTGAAAATGTCTAATCCTATTACTCACTTTATACTTTGTCTCATTTCGTAATGTCTCTATTGATATCTGTTTTCCTACATATTTTCCCCAGCTCATTATTGTAACTCATTCTTTACATGTGCTTACATTGACATTCACTTTCTAACCAAAACCCTATTGCTAAAAATATTTTGGTCCGAATCCTATACTCACGCTTTTTTCTAAACCTACTGACTATCTTCTTAATCCTACCTACTGTCCCTTTTTGACTGGATGTTCTCTTCGACATTCAATCATCCAAGAAAAAAGGTCCTATACCATTTTATATCGATTCAGCTGAGGCATGTGTGCAGAACATAATGCAAAACTAAGTCTCCCAATCAAGGGCCCAATGCCCTTCTGAGCTTCAAATCTTACCAGGATTCCTGTTTTCATACTTATATTTCACCTATATATTCTTGTAAGTATCGCAGGTTTCCAATACCATTAATCATCCCGCAGAATTATTCCTAACACAAATCGAACATGTTTTTAACCCTAACCATACACTGTTCCCTCAATCTAACATTGCAGAAGAGCAGGGAAAGTGTTGGTCTTACAATACAGGAATGTAGGGGATCTTCCACCTGCTGAGAACCTCAAAGATACATGCAGAAATAATCCCTGGAGAAGATGTATGCAGCTATGAAGGACTTTTGAAAGTGAAAGTCATCTTCCATAGCAAACAACCTGGTCAGGATACAGGTTTGTGTCTGAATCAGCCTCTCTCTTTTTAATGTAGAGAAGATGGACCAAACCAGGCCTTTGTGGAGAGCTCTTCCCAGGTGCCTATGGTTTATATACCATTCTAACTTGTGAAAGTGTCACATGAAGTAGGGGCAGCCTCCATCTCAAGGGACCATAAGAAGAAACTGTTAGCACAAAGTGGTTGCCAAGTCAGTGACCTCATTCATTTCAGGAGGAAGTGACCTCACCTCACTTCCTTGTTTTTGGAAGTCTCTGAACTTGGAATCCAGGAAGGCAGGCACCCAGAGCCAGTCCCAGTCCCACTCCCAGTGGTCTCACTTGTTTGGATTTACCAAGGTGAGAATCGGTCTTTCTTGGTGCCTACTAATGTGAAGATGACCAAATGCCAGAAGAGCTCAGAAGAGGGGCCTTTCCTGAGAAAGCCGGTAATGGCTCACTGCTGGCTCCTGTCAGCATCACACAGTTGGCCAAGGATACTAGATCTGAGACAAGATAGTCCAATTCCGTGAAACATAGAATGGCCCACCAGTCAGAGAACACTCTGTATAGTCACAGACCTCCTTGGGGGAAGGAGGTGCCTTTCTGGGTGTGGGTGTGTGTTTGTGGTTTTGTCTCATGTTCTGAGAATAGGTAGGAAAGGCAGTTTGTTTGGTTTGGTGTGAACTGTTTCTGGTAAGTCATTTGACAAGGCGATTGTTTCTATTTCTGTGTATCCCACTGTGTCTGTGGTTGTAGAAATTAGAAAAGAGAATGCATCAATGGATGTTTCCTGTCTAGGAGAAAGCTTCCCAGGATTCATCTTGCCCCAGATATGTACAACCTCCAAGATCTTTGACAAGGCCATGTACTGGACAGCTGAATGGAATGGGAGCATCTCAGAAAACTCAGATATCAGTGTTACCAGGAAAGTCTCAGTGGAGAAACCCTGCAATGGACCTTTTGCTTGCCTATTGTTATGTTGGCCTGAATGTCAGGAAGGTCTTTGCCTCAGGCCACCCCTTTGTGAAGCCTGAAGAAAACAGTTTTCAAATGGAAATGAGTGGACATCACCTGTGATTCTTTCCTTAATTGCTTTGGAAAGGGATGTGTCTGAATCAGCATTTTGGCCCTGTGTAAGGCTGTGGCTTAGATTCTCAGCACGTGATGGATCTAAAGAAAGATCCCTTGTGTGCATCCAAAACCAACATCTCCAAAAGAGCACTCATTGTGGATGAAGTCTAACCAACTCCACTAACCAACTCACAGTTATAGTAAATAACTTTTGAAGTTGAAGGGACCCCAGTAAACTTTGAAGTAGATACAGGGGCATTATACTCAGCCTTTAAGGCCCCATTGGGCCCTCTATCAAATAAAAGGTCTCTAGTTCAAGGGGCTAATGGCAGTAAATATCGGGCTTGGACAACTAAGAGGTACATGGACCTGTGGAAAGGAAAAATCCATCACTCCTTCCTAGTAATCCCAGAGTTCCCGGCCCCATTGATGGGTGGAGATCTGCTCACCAAACTCTGGGCCATAATGACTTTTAACCCTGAAGGCCCCCAAGTGGAATTTCTAAATCCTTCAGTAAAAACTCCTATAGTCATGGCTTTAACAATGTCAGTAGAAAATGTACATCAACTCACTCACCTTGGTTCAAAGAAATTGCAGGCATTCCTGAAAGATCAAGAACAGAGTTTTCTACTAACCGACTCACAGCGAAAGGAAATAACTGAATGGGTATCAAAAGCGTCTCAGGTCCATCAATTGGTTAATGCTTACCCTTTTAAGCTTCCTGCAGGAAAACACCTTCGAAGAACCAGACCAGAAAAATTTTCAGAAGTGAACTTTACTGAAATTAAGCCAGCAAGGTATGGACTTAAATATCTCCTAGTCTTTGTAGATACATTTTCAGGATGGATTGAAACCTTCCCCCCGCCCCAAAAAAAAAAAAAAAAAAAAAACAATGGCTCAAATCGTGGTCAAGATGATACTGAAGGATATTTTTCCAAGATACGGCCTGCCTAAGGTAATAGGGTCTGACAATGCACTGGTGTTCATGGCCCAGGTAAGTCATGGGTTAACCTGTACCCTGGTGATTAATTGGTAGTTACATTATGCTTATAGATCCCAGAGCTCAGGACAGGTAGAAAAAATAAATAGAACCATTAAAGAGACCTTAATGAAATTAAGCTTAGAAACCAGCTAAAAGATTGGACTATACTCCTGCCTTATGCACTGTATCATCTAAAAAATACTCCCTCTGTTTCTTTGTGTAACCTCTCCCCCTGTGAAATTCTCTATGTTGCCCCTCCTCCAGTAAGGGACCTAACCCCAACTCTAAGACCTAAGGATCCCTTCCACACCCCCTTGCTTGACACACTTAAAGCTCTTGAAAGAACTCAGCGATACCTGTTAAAACAGCTGGCCACGGCCTACCAACCTGGGGACAAGGAGACTCCACATCGATATCAAGTAAGAGACTTCATCTACATAAGATGACATCAGGTGTCATCCCTGGAACCCCGCTGGAAAGGAAATACCACGTGCTACTTATAACACCTACAGCAGTAAATGTAGACGGAATCCTTTCCTGTATCCATGCCTTCCATCTCAAGCCTGCGCCCTGTCCAGACTCTGGCTAGAAACTGGAAATGACTGGTAACCCTTTCAAATTGTGTATTTGGCATGTGTATAAGGCTATAGACTCTCCCCTTGGCCACCACTAGTCCTAACCCTCATCAGCGAATTCAGCAGCAATGGCTGATCACAAATCCTCATAGACCAGAAGAATGGTCTATCTCGCTTACAGCCCACATAGGGACCTGTTGGTCATCTCAACATTTGTCAGCTGCCTATAGGTTTTTCCTATTGGGATATAACTGATAAAGCAGATCCCACTAAAATTTCATTAAATCCCTTTCGTATCATAGATAATGAAAACAAATATTATGGATGTAGGGACACGTGAGCCAGATGCAGGTTGGCTAGCCTAGATTACTATGTTTGCCTGGAAGACTATCAAAGCCACAAACAGCCACGGTTGTGTGGGGGGAAAGCCGACTTCTTCTGTAAGTCATGGGGATGTTAGCATACAGGGACTGCCTGGTGGAACCCAAACTGCTCATCAAATTCAATACACAGAATTGGCCATATTACCAATTAGACAACCAAAACCTGTGACCCCCAGAGGGCTCTCCAGATCCTCACATTCTGCATGACCTTTTTAACTTCTGCAAGTGCTCAAAAGGGTTAAAGGAGATTCCCCTATGTGGAGGTTTTTTCCCTCCTTTGCTCACATCCTGAACTATACTTCTCCAATAGTTCCTCAAACTCAACCTTCTGCTCCAGACTCTCTGCTGGCACTCCCACCTCAGCAACCTGATTTCTCCCCTCCAATTACTAGATCAAAAATCAAAACCTCTGCCGGTTCTCAGACAATTGCCCCCTTGCTGAGGTATCCGGTACTGAGGTACCCCTCCACACACTCACTCCTCTCTTCTCCTGTCAGTGCCCACACTGCGTCACATAAGGTCCTCTTACCAGCTAACCCAAAGCTCAAACCAGCTGGGGAGATCCCTCAGACCCCTATCCAGGATGTAATTAAAATGGCCTTTAAAGTTGCTTTGTCATCACTGTAAACAGGTGACTAAGAATTTAAAATACCTCACATGCTTTTTGGGATACTCACTCCGTCGTCCCCTCTGCTCTACCTGTTCTACTGCTCAAGTTTTTGTTGCTAGGAAAATCCCAAACCCCTTTTCCAATATTCTTTTACATTTCTACTTCCTCATTCTCAGATCCATGAAACTGCTCTCAGCCTTGCCTTCCACGTCTTCCCCCTCTCTACCAGGCCCACAGAAAAGTCTTAAATGACCTTCTCCAGAAGTCTTCACCATGGCTGACTTTAGGACTTTCAGCAAAAGAGTTCCTTTAAAAGAGTTCATTGTAGATAAACTTCTTCTTTTCGTGTTGCCCTGGTCTACTTGGCAACTGGCGAAAAAAAATCAGCACTCCTGAGCTAGACACACCCATACTAGTTTTTCACAAAATATGTGAACAAGGCCTCTGGCCTTGAGTGGGGGCTTCACAGAGATGGCTACATTTCTAAGATAAAGAAGTTACCAACTAGGCTCCATGGTAACAGCTGGCAGGGCGAAAAAAAAAGAGAAAAAAATCTCTCCCCCTTTCAGGTGTCCTTGAAAAGTTAACTTGCCCAGAACAGAGGATAAAATAAAAGATAGAAAAACAGCTTTTTGTGAACTTCTGCTGACTTTGAACTTCTGAGCCCCTTCCCTTACATGTTGGGTACAAATTATGAAACTACCTAAACTTGGGGTTCAGGGGATTAATTGATTACAACAGAAGCAATGCCCTCTAAATCCGTTTGCAACCAAATAGGACTTTTTCCCTGTCTTCAGTGCTATCTTAGGTGCTTTGCCTCATCCGTCCCTATAACAGAAAGATTCTATATACTTAAACATTGTTTATGTTTTCATGAAATAGTCAACAGATGTGATTAATTATGTAATGGTGCAGATGTTTCCCAGAGTGCTCTATGATGACGCAGGTCCATTTAAAGATCAAATAGGAGGGCATGCAACTCAGTTCCGCTGGGAACCTGTATCTCTCACTTTAGCCATCCTATTAGGAATAGGATTTGCTGCATGAGTGGGCACAGGAATCAATGCCCTAGTCCAAAGGACACAACCAATGCCCTAATTAGAAGCAGCAATAGACCAAAACTTAAAGATAATAAAACCTCCATCACAGCTTTACAGGAATGTTTAACCTCTGTCTATGAATCTGTTTTACAGAACAGGCGAGCGATAAAACCTCCTCTTCATGAGAGAAGGGGGAATTTGTAGTGCATTGAGGGAAGAATGTTGTTTTTGTGCCGGCCACACTGGAGTTGAAAAGAATCTATGAGTAAATAAAGAAAACGCATTGAAGAGCGTCAACGAGAAAGAGAGGCCCAAAAAGGGTGGTTTGAGTCTTGGTTCACACAGTCCGTCTGGTTAACTATGCTTTCATCAGCCCTGGCTGGTCCATTAATAATCCTCATATTATTGCGAACTGTAGGACCCTGTTGGCTAAACCATGGAGTTTCCTTTCTCCAAGCTCAAATTGGACAAGTTAAACTTATGGTAATCAGACAACAATATACCACACTAGAAGACATAAAATGTAACACCCATCAGTGATGACTTTTATGATTAAAAGTAACCAGAAGAAGAAGTGGGGAATGAAAGGTTAATGAAATAGGTACTTGTCACTTCCTGTTTTCCTGTACACTTAACAAAACACTGTTGAAATCTTGAGAACTGTTTGCTAATCTTGTTCCCAGAATGTGCTGTCCCCAACTGCCAAACTGCAGAATGTGCTCAGTCACGCAGTTGAAAGCAAACGGCCTACTCGCCCTGACCCATCAATAAACTTCCATCCCTGCCTTCTCCAAGAAAAGTACATAAGCTCTGCTTAAGCTGTTCTCAGGTCTCTCTGCTCTATTCAACTGAGCTCTGAGCCCCAGCATGCTGGACCCACAATGAACCCTTTGTAGTTGCATGAGACAGTCTCTTGGTCATCTCTTCCTCCTATACTCGCCTGACCATTACAATATTTCACCTCTATATTCTTAAAAATATCTCAGGTTCCCAACACCATTATTCATCCAGCAGAATGATTCCTAACACAAATCAAACATGTTATTAATCCTAACCATACCATCTACCCTCAATCTAACTTTACAGAAGAGCAGGCACAGAGTTGGTCTTACAATACAGGAATATAGGGGATCTTTCACCTCCTGAGAAATTCAAAGGTCTATGCAGAAATGATCCCTGGAGAAGATGTAGGCACCTATGAAGGACCTGAGAGAGCAGAAGTTATCTTCCATGGCAAACAACCTGGTCAGGATGAAGGGTTGTGTCTGAATCAGCCTCTCTCTTCTTAATGTAGAGAAGATGCACCAAACCAGGCCTGTGTGGAGAGTTGTTTCCTGGTGCCTATGGTTGATATACTATTCTAACTTGTGAAACTGTCACAGGTAGTAGGAGCAGCCTGCATCTGAAGGGACCCTTGGAAGCAACTGTTAGGACAAAGTGGTTGCCAAGGCAGTGACCTCATTCAGTTCCTGAAGGAAGTGACCTCACCTCACTTCCTTGTTGATGGAACTCTCTGAACTTGGGATCCAGGAAGCCAGGCACACAGAGCCAGTCCCAGTCCCAGTCCCAGTGTTCTCACTTGTTTGGATGTACCAAGGACAGAATCAGTCTTTCTTGGTACCTACTGATGTGAGGAAGGCCAAATGCCAAGAGAGTTCTGAAGACGGGCCTTTCCTGGGAAAAAAGGTAGTTGCTCACAGCTTGCTCTTGACAACTTCACAGAGTTGGATAAGAAGAGGAGATCTGAGACAGGACATGCCATTTTGAGGGAACATAATATGGCCCACCAGTCAGAGGACACTCCAGATAGTCTCAGAATTACTTGGGGTAAGGAGGTGCCTCTGTGGGTGTGGTTGTAGGTTTGTGATTTTCCCTTGTTCTGAAAATAGGTAGGAAAAGTGGTTTGTTTGGATTTAGTGAACATTTTCTAGAAAGTCCCTTGACAAGGCGAGTGTTTCTGTGTCTGTGTATCCCACTGTGTCCATAGTTGTAGACATTAGAAAAGAGAATGCATAAATGGATGTGTCCTGTCTAGTAGAAAGCTTCACAGCATTCATTTTGCCCAATTTATGAATGGACTGCGGCTTGCCTGATCGATAGGCTACACCTGATATCTTCCTAAGTTCCTGTTTTCTTCCTGAATTCTGGAGACTCTCCAGAATAGGCTCATGGTTTTTTGTCCAAGTTATGTACCACCTCCAAGTTCTTTGACATGGCCATGTACTGGATAGCTGAATGGAATGGCGAGCATCTCAGAAAACTCAGAAATCACTGGGACCAGGAAAGTCTCAGTGGAGAAACCCTGCTTTGGGCCTTATGCTTACCTATTGTTCTGTTGCCCTGAATTTCAGGAAGGCCTTTGCCTCAGGCCACACCTTTTTGAAGCCTGAAAAGAAGAGTTTTGCAATGGAAATAAATGGGCATTACCTGTGGCTCTTTGCTTAATTTCTTTGAAAAGAATGTGTCTTATTCAGACTCTTGAGCCTGTGTGAGGTGGTGGCTTAGAGTCTCAGCACCTGATGGATCTAAAGAAAGATTCCATGTGTACATCCAAAACCAAAATGGCCAAAGAGCAGTCCTTGTGGATGAAGTCTCTCACCTTGCTCTGTAACTTTCTTGACCTCCATCAAGTGAGAATAGGGATTCTTTGGGTCAAATAAGTTCCTCAAACCCTACAGAGGCTAGCCCATAGGTGCTTAGATTTTCTCATGACTCCAATTCACATAAAGAATCTAAAACCCACAGTCAGTAGGCCTCAAATTTGAGAAGCAGAGCAGTATTAATGGCAGGCCTTTTTGATCATTCCTGGTTCACAGGAAGGGTGTACAGGCCACCCTGACTTTAGGCAAATGAGATGCAAGGGAGATTTTTTGGACACTGTCTTGGGGTAAACACCTCATGGAAACCTCCAGCCAGAAGTTATGATGAGTGTCTAAATGGAAGAAGATGAGGTCATGTGGGATTGTTTTGGTTTGAATCGTGGTCATTTGTGTGGTGGTTGGAAGAGACGACTGGGTCCACCTTGGCTTGAACTCTGGTGTGATTACCCTAAGAGACTGCATTCTGGAACTGACGTCATCGAAGTATTTCCATGAATTGTGTTGGAATTTTAGGAGGCCACGCATGAGATTTGCCCTTGGAAACTGAGATCTAGGCCCAGGGTTGCTTTCCGCAGAGCACTGGGAATCTCAGCCAAGATATCACATGACTTTATTCTGAACGACTTGGCAGCCATAGTTGAGAGTCAAAACACACATGGACCTCACGTTGTAGACCTCAATGCACCTTGCTTCATGTGACCTTTTGGCTACTCTTTGGGAAGACTTGCCTCTGAGAGTTCTCCAAAGCTTTTATGGAAATGAGCATCCTCAACATTTAATTGTTCCTGAATGAATTGAAACCCACATTGCCTCCAACTTCATGCTTGAAAAATGGCTCGATAAATACCATGAAATTTTTTTTAAATTTTCATGAACAGGTGGCACTGGAGGACCTTTGGATATCCTGTTGATGATTATGAGTATACCAGACAGTGCCTTGATTGTCTGGGTTTCAAGAAAATGGTGTAGAACAGAGATGCCAGTAAGTTGGAGTCTGCTGACTAGTGGGCTTATAGCCGTGGTGGGCAGGTGTGTGATGGAATATCTGTGGTGGGGTCATGTGGATCTGCCATTGGCTTCCAAATGGCTTGTGGCTGACATGGTGCAGCCAACAGACCCTTACAAGTAAAGGGACCTTGTTATATGGAGAGGTTTCAGGGGAATGTTCAGAATCAGGTTGCTATGGTCAAGGGCAAGCTATGAGGGATAGAACCTTGCTTGGTGCACTCTCCTACAGACCCTGACCCACCACATATGACAGAACTCCCTTCAGCACTGTTTTTCAGTTGAACTCCTTGTATTTCGTGAAGCAAATACTAAACACCCAGTGCAGCAGCAATAAACACCACAAAATGTGGAGGATGACCCAATGACTTCACAGTCCACAAGGGGAGACACTTAGCCCCCAGTGGCCCCAGTTTACCGACTAGGATTGAATTCACCACTGCTACAGCATGTTCATTGGAAAATATTAAACCATGTCCTCCAGGTAACATAGATGCAGACCCCAGCTGTAATGGTCTCACTACAAGGAAGGTAAAGCTCCTGACAACAACATATATTTCAAGTGCTCAAACTCAGAGGCAGTTTCTCAAGAAGTCTTTATGCCAGCACAGCTCCATGTTTGTGGAGTGTTTACCCTGTCCCTTACTTTTGGAAACTACTCTACCACCTCCCAGGTTGTAAACTTTTGAGCATATTCCATTCCAGATATTTATTCCCAGATTTTCTAACTCTTGACTTTAATGATGTATTACTTGGGACGAGGGTAATGTCAAGGCATTGTTCTGGATGAGAGTGGGAAAATTTTTGTGTAGCATATATTTGCATACACATTTGGTCCATTTTCCAATTTTCCATTGGAAATACTGAATACCGGACACTGACACCTAATCTACTAGACTCTGACTACTAATCCTAATAAGATGGAGAAAAACAACCCAAACAGAATAGAATTACAAGCATTTCAGAGGAGGCATGGTGTATAGTTGGACTTGCATTTTGCATTATATAAGGTAGGAGTTATACATCTAGTCAATTTTGTGTTGAAATAGTTCCCCATGTGTTTTTCTTTCGATTATTTTATTTTATTTTATTTTATTTTATTAGTTGGTTGTTCAAAACATAACAAAGCTCTTGACATATCGTATTTTATACATTAGATTCAAGTGGGTTATGAACTCCCATTTTTACCCCAAATATGGATTGCAGAATCACATCGGTTACACATCCACATTTTACATAATGCCCTATTAGTAACTTGTATTCTGGTACCTTTCCTATCCTCTACTATCCCTGCTCCCCTCCACTCCCATCTTCTCTCTACCGAATCTACTGTAATTCATTTCTCTCTTTCTTTATTTTTCCAATTCCCCTCACAACCTCTTATATGTAATTTTGTGTAACAATGAGGGTCTCCCTCCATTACCATGAAATTTACCTTTTTTCTACCTCCCCCCCCAACTCACGTCTCTGTTTAATGTTAATCTTTTCTTCCTGCTCTTCCTCCCTGCTCTGTTCTTAGTTGCTCTCATTATATCAAATAAGACATTTGGTATTTGTTTTCTACGATTGGCTAGCTTCACTAAGCATTATCTGCTCTAGTGCCATCCATTTCCCTGCAAATTCCATTTTTTTGTCATTTTTTAGTGCTGCATATTACTCCATGGTGTATAAATGCCACATTTTTTTAATCCATTCATCTATTGTAGGGCATCTGGGTTGGTTCCACAGTCTAGCAATTGTGAATTGTGCTGCTATGAACATCGATGTGGCAGTATCACTGTAATACGCTCTTTTAAGATTCAGGGAATAGTCCGAGAAGGGCAATAGCTTGGTCAAATGGTGGTTCCATTCCCAGCTTTCCCAGGATTCTCCATACTGCTTTCCAAATTGGCCGCACCAGTTTGCAGTCCCACCAGCAATGTACAAGAGTACCCTTTTCCCCACATCCTCAGCAGCACTTGTTGTTGTTTGACTTCCTAAAGGCTGTCAATCTTACTGGAGTGAGATGGTATCTTAGGGTGGTTTTGATTTGCATTTCTCTGACTGCTAGAGATGGTGAGCATTTTTTCATGTACTTATTGATTGATTGTATGTCCTCCTTTGAGAAGTGTCTTTTCAGGTCCTTGGCCCATTTGTTGATTGGGTTATTTGTTATCTTATTGTCTAATTGTTTGAGTTTTTTGTATACTCTGGATATTAGGGCTCTATCTGAAGTGTGATGAGTAAAAATTTGTTCCCATGATGTAGGCTTCCTATTTACCTCTCTTATTGTTTCTTTTGCTGAGAAAAAACTTTTTAATTTAAGTAAGTCCCATTTGTTGATTCTTGTTATTAACTCTTGTGCTATGGGTGTCCTATTAAGGAATTTGGAGCCCGACCCCACAATATGTAGACCAGAGCCAACTTTTTCTTCTAACACATGCAGAGTCTCTGATTTGATATCTAGCTCCATGATCCACTTTGAGTTAACTCTCTTGTGCATGGCGAGAGGAGGGGATTAAGTTCCATTTTGTTGCATATGGATTTTCAGTTTACCCAACACCATTTGTTGAAGATGCTATCCTTCCTCCATTGCATGCTTTTAGCTCCTTTATCAAATATAACATAGTTGTAGCTTTGTGGATTAGTCTCTTGTGTCCTGTATACCGTACCACTGGTCTACCCTCCTGTTTTGGTACCAGTACCATGCTGTTTTTGTTACTATTGCTCTGTAATATAGTTTGAAATCTGGTATCACTATACCGCCTGATTCACACTTCCTGCTTAGAATTGCTTTTGTATTTCTGGGTCTTATATTTTTCCATATGAATTTCATGATTGCTTTCTCTATTTCTACAAGAAATGCCATTGGGATTTTGATTGGCATTGCATTAAACCTATAGATAACTTTTGGTAATATCGCCATTTTGATGATGTTAGTTCTGCCTATCCATGAACAGGGTATATTTTTCCATCTTCTAATATCTTCTTCTACTTCTTTTTTTAGGGTTCTATTGATTTATTGTATAAATCTTTCACCTCTTTTGTTAGGTTGATTCCCATGTATTTAATTTTTTTGAGGATGTTTTGAATGAACTGCTTTTCCTCATTTCCGTTTCAGAAGATTTGTTGCTGATATACAGAAAGGCCTTCGATTTATGCATGTTGATTTTAGATCCTGCTACTTTGCTGAATTCATTTATTAGTTCTAGTAGTTTTTTTTTGTAGACCCTTTTGGGTCTTCTATGATTCTATAGAATCATGTCACCAGCACATAGTGATAATTTACATTCTTCTTTTCCTATTTTTATGGCTTTGATTTCTTTCGTCTAATTTCTCTGGCCAGTGTTTTGAGAACTATATTGAATTGAAGTGTGGATAGAGGGCATCCTTGTCTTGTTCCAGATTTTAGAGTGAATGCCTTCAATTTTTCTCCATTCAGAATGATCCTAGCCTGAGGCTTAGCATAGATAGCTTTTACAATGTCGAGGTAAGTTCCTGTTATCCCTAGTTTTTCATAGTTTTGAACATAAAGGGATGCTGTACTTTGTCAACTGCTCTTTCTGCATCTATCAAGATGATCATATGGTTCTTATCTTTAAGTCAATTGATGTGGTGAATAATATTTATTGATTTCCATATATTAAAACATCCTTGCATCCCAGGGATGAATCCTACTTGATCGTGGTGCACAATTATTTTTTATGTGCCTTTCAATACGATTCTCCAGAATTTTACTGAGGATTCTTGCATCTAGCTTCATCAGAGATATTGGTCTGTACTTTTCTTTCTTTGAGGTGTCTTTGTCTTGTTTCAGAATAAGGGTGATGTTGGCCTCATAGAATGAATTTGGCAGAGCTCCCTCTTTATCTGTTTCTCGAAATAACTTGAAAAGTATTGGTATTAATTCTTCTTTAAAGGTTTTGTAAAATTCTGCTGTATACCCATCTGGTCCTGGGCTTTTCTTGGTTGGTAGTCTTTTGATTGCTTCCTCTAAATCATCCATTGATATTGGTATGTTTAAATTGTGTGTATCCTCCTGACTCAGTCTGGGCAAATCATGTAACTTAAGAAATTTACCGATGTCTTCATATTTTCTATTTTATTGGAATATAGGTTTTCAAAATAATTTCTAATTGTCTTCTGTATTTCTGTAGCATCTGTTGTGATATTGCCTTTTTCATCCTGTATGTTTGTAATTTGAGTTCTCTCTCTTCTTCTCTTCATTAGCATGGCTAAGAGTCTGTTGATCTTATTTATTTTTTCGAAGAACCAACTTTTATTTTTGTTAGTTTTTTCAATAGTTTCTTTTGTTTCAATTTCATTGGTTTCCACTCTGATTTTAATTATTTCTTGCCTTCTGCTACATTTGCTGTTGTTTTGCTCTTCCTTTTCTAGGGCTTTTAGATGAAGTGTGAGCTCATTTATTTGTTGGTTTTTGCTTTTTTTGATGAATGACCTCCAGGTGATGAATTTCCCTCTTAAAATTGCTTTCATTGTGTCCCATAGATTCCGATATGTTGTGTCTGTATTTCCATTTATCTCTAAGAATTTTTTGATTGCCTCCTTTATGTCTTCTGTAACCCATGGATTATTCAGTAACATATTGTTTATTTTCCTAGTGATGTAGGATTTTTCCTTCCTTCTTTTATCATTGATTTACAGTTTCATTCCATTATGATCAGATAAAATGCATGGTATTATCTCCACCTCTTTATATTTACTGAGTGTTGCCCTATTGCATAATATATGCTCTATTTTTGAGAGGGATCCATGTGCTGCTGAAAAAAAAGTATATCCACTTGATGATGGTTGATATATTCTATATATGTCAGTTAAGTCTAGGATATTGATTGTGATATTGAGTTCTATATTTTCTTTATTCAACTTTTGTTTGGAGGATCTGTCTAATGGTGAGAGAGGTGTGTTGAAGTCACCCATAATTATTAGGTTGTGGTCTATTTGATTCTTGAACTTGAGAAGAATTTGTTTTATGAACATTGCAACACCATTATTTGGTGCATAAATATTGATAATTGTTATGTCTTGTTGGTGAATGGTTTCTTTTAACAGTATATAATGTCCTTCTTATCCCTTTTGATTAACTTAGTCTTGACTTCGATTTTATTCTATATGAGGATGGCCACCCCTGCTTGCTTACGAGGACCGTGTGCATGGTATAAATTTTCCCAACTTTTCACCTTCAGCCTGTGTATGTCTTTTCCATTCAGATGTGTCTCCTGGAGGCAACATATTGTTGGATTTGTTTTATTAATCCAAGTTACCAGCCTATGTTGCTTTATTGGAGATTTAAAGCCATAAACGTTTAGAGCTACTATTGATGTATGGTTTGTACTTCCAGCCATGTTTAATTATTTATCTTTGTTTTTAATTTACTTTGTTTCTCCATGATTAGCTTTCCCCCTGCACTCTGTCATTACCCAGTCACTTCCCACTGATGGTTTTGGTTGTTGTTTTTCATTTCTTCCTCATGTAGTGTTTTTCTCAAGATGCTTTGCAATGCTGGTTTTCTGGCTGCAAATTCTTTTAGCTTTTGTTAATCATGAAAGATTTTTATTTCATTTTCGTACCTGAAGGTTAATTTTGCTGGATCCAGAATTCTTGGTTGGCATCCATTGTCTTTCAGTGTTTAAAATACGTTGTTCCAAGATCTTCTCGCTTTCATCAACTGTGATGAAACATCCTTTGTTAACCTTATTGATTTACCCCTGAATGTAGTCTGCCTCCTTTTTCTTGTAGCTTTTAATATTTTCTCTTTGTTCTGTATATTAGATATGTTTATAACAAATGTCTTGGTGTTGGTCTACTGTGATTTTTTGTGCTCAGTGTCCTCTATGAATCTACAATTTGTATATCCGTTTCTTTTTTTATTTCTGGAAAGTTTTCTGTAATTATTTCATTCAGTAGGTTACTCATTCGCGTGGTTTGAATCTCTGGACCTTCCTCTATCCAGATGACTCATAAATTTGGTTTTTATATGTTATCCCATATCTCTTGGATGATTTTCTCGTGATTTTTTACCAGCCTTTCTGAGTTGGCTAGACTCTTTTCAAGATGATATATTTTGTCTTCATTATGTGACATTCTGTCTTCTACTTGCTCCACTCTTTTAGTAATTCTCTCAATTGAGTTTTTAATTTGGTTTATCGTTTCCTTCATTTCTAGAATTATTGTATGATTTTTTTTATTATCTCTATCTCCGTATAAAGATGCTTAACTTCTTTTTTTTAATCTGTTCATGTAATTCATTTTCAATGTGTTCTTTCACTGTTTGGATTTGCTGTCTCATATCTTCTTTAAGGTTCCATTCCATCTGTCTAAGGTATTCCTTGAGTTCTTTATATGATCATTTTTCTGATGACTCTAGGTCCTCCTGAGTATTTAGGCTGTCCTTCATTGTTTGTACTCTTTTTCTTTCTTGCTTTCTTATGCTGCTCATGTTACTTCTTGTTCTTTTTGAGTGCTGAGTTACTGATTAGTCTTATAAATTTATTTCATGCTTGGGAGGAAAGATATTAGAAGGGAAGGGAAGAAGTCAATAATAGAATGAGAGTAGGCAGGTAGAATTCAAGGAAGGGGGAAAAAGAAAATTGAAAAGAAATGAAAAGACAAAAGAAAAAAACAGAAAATAAAGAATGAAAGAAAAATTAAAAAAATAATAATGATAATAAAAAAATGAAAATTACAATTTAATAATAATAATTAATAATAAAATAAAGAAATTTAAAAACTTAAAAACATTAAAAAAGTTAAAGAAAAACAACAACAACAAGAATGAAAATGAAAGAAAAAGAAAAAAAAACCCAAATTTAAAAAATAAATAAATAATGATAATAATAAATGCAGTCATAGAGTTTGATTAACTTCTCTTCCAATAGGTGGTGCTGTGCCCACTGGGCCGAGGTTCTCCTCTCAGTAGGTGGGAACCAATCACTATGCAGCTGCTCTTCCTTCCAGACTGGGCGGGTGTCCAATCCTGACACCCTAGGGCCTTCTCTTGTGTTTCCTCAAGCCATGCCCTGCTCACCTGCGACGCTCACCACAATACTGGCAACACGCCAGGTCTGCTGCTCCTGGGAGACCTGTTTTTATGAATACCTGGGCACACTCTCCCGGTTTGCTTCCCTCAGACCCTAAGTTTGTAGAGCTTGGGGCTGAGATCCCCAAGCGAATTTGTTTGCCCTCCGGGAGCCACGCCCCAGTAGCTGGTGCAAGAGACCTCAGTTCTCAGCACTGGTGGGAGCGGTAGCCTGGAGTTCTGTGCCACAAGTCCCGCGCCACTCCTGATTTTCTCGGTCTGGCTATCGCGCTCATGGTAGAGCTGAGAGGGACCCTTACGGGAGAGCTGGGAGGGGCCCTTAAGGATTCCCTGCTGTGTGGAGAGAGATGGCTAGGGAATTACAAACCTGTCATGCTGGTTTCAATGAAGTTATCTCCTCCATCCTTGACGTCAGTTCTATGCCATGGTGGTATCCCATGCAAATGGTGATCATTCGTTCCCTTTGCCGGGTGACCGATGCAACTGGTGGGTCCTGACTGTCTCTCCCATGCCCCGTTTCAATCCTTTGGCCACTGCCTATGAAGGCTAGGTTGGCTTCTACCTCTGTAAGTTCAGAAGGGCAGACCAGTTATTTCAGCTGGATCGTTAGTGCTGAGTCACGAAACGCAGGCAAACCAGAGGTTGAATGCAACCGATCCGGGCTCGGTGTGTGTTCTGCATGGCCCAGACTGTTCACCCCAGATTCATGTCAGTGCATCATTGCCTAGTGATCCTGAGCAAACAGTATTTAGACAGTTTATGACTCCCTATTCCAGCGCAGCTGAAGAGGTCAGAGACTTGATCTCTCCATACCCGCCGCCATTTTGGATATCTCTCCATGTGTTTTAAAGTTAACAAATATGTGAATTCCTATCTCCCTTTCTCTGTAGCCTATTCAGCAGATGTGTTTTGATATGCACATATAGAATCCTAACTTGTATCACATGTACATTCTTGTGAGGTGGCTGACTTGGCAGACACAAATTGTGAGAAGAGATCACTATCCTAAACACTGCTGGAACTAAAAATTCAACCAATGGGTGAGCTTCCTAGTTGAACAATATTATACATAAATCCATGTTCAGTAAATTGAATATTTTTGGATCTGTGGATGATATATATATCTCGATCAATTACGATTGGCATATCTATTGCTACTTTTGAATGTCTGTGTGTGTGTTTTGTTATATATATATATATATATATATATATATATATATATATATATATATACAATCTCAAGATTTTTAAAATATGAAATATATGTGTCTTATATACACTCCCTAAATTCATTCATGTTCACGTATGTGGATTTATAATCAACTTTTCACAATATTATTCTCAGAAATATTCATCCACCTGAAATACATATTTGTTTTTCTAGTACTGAAAACTAACTTCAGTGAATGGTACATACATATCCTAATATTTCTAGAGTTACTGTCCCAGTTTAACATCAAGGCAAGTAGATTCCTATGGTCCATGATTTGTATTTTTACATTCATTTTTATTCAAAACTGGTACATTACTATTTCTTAAGTTTATGCACATCATAGGATATATATTTTATCCACAAGTTCGCAAATTTATACCAATTTGTTTCACTTTCAATCACTTCCTGCTTCAGGACACATGTATTCTTCCATCTTTCTTGACTGGTCTCTTCCTGAGACCTCTTTCAAAACACATTATTTTCGATTTCCATAATCACTTTTGAAGCAAAACTCACATCCCCTTCATGATAAATTATAACTCTGATATTTCCAATGGATGTATAACTGGTTGGAATGAATGATTGTATACCAATATCAGATTTCTTATATATTTTCAGATATCAATTCAATCCATTATTTAGAGTAAAACCAGTTATATTATTTATTCACAGTATGGTCTATGCATGCTTTTTCTTTATATTCATAGACACAGTGTACACCTCTTTGTACCCCCAATACTAATTTATATGTCTTCAAAATATTGCTCCCAGAAATGGTGGAAGAAATACGCATGTCACCTGATCTACATATACATTTTATCACAGAAATATTCTGGACACAAAATGCAAAGATCACACTTATGATTGTACCAAAGCCTAAATGGAAAGTAAATATGGATTACTAAAATCATCCATGTCCAAGTTGCCTAATGCTCTCAAATGTCAATCCTATTGGTGACTACATATTTGTTTCCTCTTAAGATTATATATTCAAACTCAACCCGATTGAAAATGTTTAATCCTATCCCTCACTTTATACATTGCCTGATTTCATAATGTCTCTATTGCCATCTGCTTTCTTACATATTTTCCACAGTTCACCACTGTGACTGTACCTTCACATGTGCTGACATTTGCTTTCACACTCTATTTGATAACTTATTGCTGAAGAACTTTTTTTCCAAATCCTATACTCACTCTTCTTCCTAAACCTACTGACTATCTTCCTAATCCTACTGACTATCCCTTTTTGACTGGATATTCTCTTCTACATTCAATCATCCAACGTACAAGGTCTTATGCCATTGTATATCGATTTATCTGAGACATCTGTGAGAACGTAATTCAATGGTAAGTATCCCAATCAAGGGCCCAATGATTTTCTGAGCTTCAAATCTTACTTAGATTTATTTTTTCATACATGTATTTCACCTCTATATTCTTATAAATATCGCATGTTCCCAATACCATTAATCATCCAGCAGAATGATTCCTAAGCCAAATGGAAAATGTTATTCACCCTAACCATACACTGTTCCCTCAATCTCATTTTACAGAAGAGCAGGGACAGTGTTGGTCTTACAATACAGAAATGTAGTGGATCTTCCATCTGCTGAGAACCTCAAAGCTCCATGCAGAAATGATCCCTGGAGAAGATGTAGGCAGCTATGAAAGACCTGAGAGAGCAAAAATCATCTTCCATGGCAAAAAACCTGGTCAGGATGAAGGGTTGCATCAGAATCAGCCAATCTTTCCTTAATGTAGAGAAGATGGACAAAACCATGCCTGTGTGGAGAGCTGTTACCATTTGCCTACAGGTGATATACCATTCTACCATGTGAAAGTGTGACAGGAAGTAGGGGCAGCCTCCATCTCATGGTACCTTTGGAAGCAATTGTTATGATAAAGTGGTTGCTAAGGCAGTGATCTCATTCAGTTCCTGAAGAAAGTGATCTCATCTCACTTCCTTGGTGATGGAACTCTCTGAACTTGGGATACAGAAAGCCAGGCACCCAGAGCCAGTCCCAGTCCTAGTCCCAGTGGTCTCACTTTTTTGGATTAACCAAGGACAGAGTCAGTCTTTCTTGGTACCTACTGATGTGAGGATGGCCAAATGCCAGGAAAGCTTGGAAGAGGGGCTCTTCCTGAGAAAGCAGGTAGTGGCTCAATCCTGGCTCCTGACAACTTCACAGAGTTGGCCAAGAAGACGAGATCTGAGACAGGACAGGCCATTTTGGGGGATCATAGTATGACCCATCAGTCAGAGCACACACCGGACAGTCACAGACCTATTTGAGGGAAGGAGGTGCCATTGTGGGTGTGGGTGTGGGTTTGTGGTTTTGTCTCATGTTCTGAGAATAGGTAGGAAAGGCGGTTTGTTTGATTTGGAGTGAACAGTTTCTAGTAAGTCGTTTGACAGCGCAAGTGTTTCTATGTCTGTGTATCCCACTGTGTTTGTACTTGTACACATTAGAAAAGAGAATGCATTAATTGATGTGTCCTGTCTCGTAGAAAGCTTCCCAGCATTCATCCAGCCCAATTTATGAATTGACTATGGCTTGCCTTATTGATGGGCAATACCTGCTACCTTCCTAAGTTGCTGTTTTCTTCCTGAATTATGGCCACTTTCCAGAATAGGCTCATGGTTTTGTGTCCAAGATATGTACTACCTCCAAGCTCGGTGACATGGCCATGTACTGGATAGCTGAAGGGAATGGCGAGCATCTCAGAAAACTCAGATATCAGTGTGACCAGTAAAGTCTCAGTGGAGAATCCCTGCTTTGGGCCATTTGCTTACCTATTGTTCTGTTGCCCTGAGAGTCAGGAAGGTTTTTGTCTCAGGCCACAGCTTTTTGAATCCTGAAGAAAAGATTTTTCAAATGGAAATTAATAGGATTCACCTTTGGCTCTTTTCTTAATTGATTTGGAAAGAGGTGTGTCTGAATCAGCCTCTTGGCCCAGTGTGATTCTTTGACTTAGATACTCAGCACCTGATGGATCTAAAGAAAGATCCCATGTGTGCATCCAAATCCAAAATGGCAAAAAAGAGCAGTCATTGTGGATGAAGTCTTTTGCCTTCCTCTGTAAGGTTTCTGAATTCCATCAAGTGAGAATAGGGATCATTTGGGTCAAATGATTTATTCAAATTAATTCAGAAGCTTTCCAATAGGTGCTTGGGTTTTCTCATCTCTCCAATTTACATAAAGAATGTGTACCCGACACTCGGTAGGCCTCAAATTGGTGAAGCAGAGCAATATTAAGGTCAGGCCTATTTGATCACTCCTGGTACACAGGAAGGATGTACAGGCCACCGGGAATTTAGGCAAATGAGGGCAACGGAGCTTATTTTGGACACTGTCTTGGGCTATGCTAATGCTCTCAAATGTCAATCCTATTGTTGACTTCATCTTTGTTTCTTCCTAAGCTCATACATTCAACCTCAACCCTGTAGAAAATATCTAATCCCATAACTCACTTTATTCTTTTCCTGATTTCCTAATGTCTCTATTGATATCTGCTTTTCTACATATTTTCCCCTGTTCATCATTGTGACTGACTCTTCACTTGTGTTGATATTTACATTGACTCTCTAACCAAAACCCTATTGGCAAAGAACTTTTGTTCCAAATCCTATACTCACTTTTCTTCCTAAACCTACCAACTATCTTCCTAATCCTACTGACTATAACTTTTTGATTAGATGTTCTCTTCTACATTCAATCATCCAAGTAAAGTTTGGGCGAGTGCCGGAGAAAGAGACCACCAAGAGACTATCTCATGCAACAGCAAAGGTTTTATTGGGGGTCCAGCATGCTGGGGCTCAGAGCTCACTTGAATAGAGCAGAGAGACCTGACAACAGCTTAAGCAGAGCTTATATACTTTCCTTGCAGAGGGCAGGGATGGAAGTTCATTGATGGGTCAGGGAGAGTGGATGGTTTGTATTCAACTGGGTGAGGGAGTACATTATGCAGTTTGGTAATTGGGGACAGCATATTCTGGGAACAAGATTAGCAAACAGTTCTCAAGATTTCAACAGTGTTTTGTTACGCATACAGAAAAACAGGAAGTGACAAGTACATATTTTATTAACCTTTCATTCCCCACTTCTTCTTCTGGCTACTTTTAATCATAAAAGTGATCATTGTGGGGTGTCACATTCTATGTCTGCTAGTGGGGTATTACCATAAGTTTAATTTGTCCAATTTGAGCTTGGAGAAAAGAAATTACACGGTTGAGAAAACAGGGTTTTATAGTTAGCAATAATATGAGGATTATTATTGGACTGGCTAGGGTTGATAAAAACGTAGTTAACCAGGGGGACTGTGTAAAAAAAGACTCAAACTACCATTCTTGGGCCTCTCTCTCTCTCGTTGTCGCTCTTCAAGGCATCTTTTTAATTTACTCATAGATTTTTTTTACAACTCCAGTATTGTAGACATAAAAACAACATTCTTCCCTCAATGAAGCACAAAGGCCCCCTTCTCTCATGAAAAGGAGGTCCAACCCTCGACTGTTCTGTAAAACAACTTCAGAGAGAGAGGTTAAAGATTCGTTCAAAGCTGTGATGGAGGTTTCTAATATCTTTAATTTTTGATCTATTGCTGCTTTGGGTCATTTGTTGTGTCCCATGGGCCAGAGCAATGGTTCCCGTGCCCTACCCTGCAGTAACTACTATTCGTAATAGAATGGCTAAGGTGAGGGACATATGTTTTCAGCGGAACCGTGTTCTATGCCCCCCTCTTTGATCTTCAAATGAACCTGCATCATGATAGAGCACTCTGGGAAACATCTGCACCATTACACAATTAATCACATCTGTTGACCATTTCATGAAAACATAAACAGTGTTTAAGTATATAGAATTATACTGTTGTACGGACGGACAAGGCAAGGCACCTAAGATAGCACCAAAGACAGGAAAACAGTCTTTTTGGTTGCAACCAGATTCAGGGGGCATTGCTTCTGTTGTAATCAATTAATCCCCTGAAACCCAAGTTTAGGTAGTTTCAGAATTTTGTACACAACACGTAAGGAAAGGGGCTCAGAAGTTCACAGTCTGCAGAAGTTCACAAAAAGCAGTTTTCGTTTCTGTTTTTTCCTCAGTTTGGGGCAAGTTAACTTTTCAAGGACACCTATGTGGGGGAGAGCTTTTTCTTCCCTTTCTTTTTTTTCAACCTGCCAGCTGTTTCCATGCAGCCCAGTTTGTAACTTCTTTATCTTAGAAATGTAGCCATCTCTGTGAAGCCCCAGCTCAAGGCCAGAGGCCTTTTTTTCACATATTTTGTGAAAAACTATTAAGGGTGTGTCTAGATTAGGAGTGCTGGTTTTTTTTAGCCAGTTTCCAAGGAGACCAGGGCAACACGAAAATAGGAAGTTTATCTACAGTGATCTCTTTTATAGGGACTCTTTTGCTGAAAGTCGTAAATCAGCCATGGTGATGACTTCTGCAGAAGGTTAATTAAGACTTTTCTGTGGACCTGGTACAGAGGGGGACGACTTGGAAGGCAGGGATGAGAGCAACTTTCGTGGATCTGAGAATGAGGAAGGAGAGATGTAAAAGAATATTGGGAGAGGGCTTTGGGATCTTAATAGCAAGAAAAATTTGAGCAGTAGAACAGATAGAACAGAGGGGGAAATGGGAGTGAGTATCCCAAAAAGCCTGTGAGGGACTTTAAATTTTTAGTAACCTGTTTTCAGTGATGACAAAGCAACATTAAAGGCCATTTTCATTACATTTTGGATAAGGGTCTGAGGGTTCTCCTCAGTGGGTTTGAGCTTTGCATTAGCTGGTAAGAGGACCTGGAGGGACCCAGTGCGGGCACTGACAGGAGAAGAGAGTAGTGAGTGAGTGGAGTGGTACCTCAGTACCTGCTACCTCAGCAAGGGGGCAATGGTCTGAGAACTGGCGGAGATTTGGGTTTTTGATCTAGATATTGGAGGGCAGAAATCAAGTTGCTGAGGTGGGAGTGACAGCAGAGAGTCTGGAGCAGAAGGCTGAGGGTAAGCATCTATTGGAGAAGCATAGTTCAGGATGTGAGCAAAGGAGGGAGAAGGCCTCCACATAGGGGAATCTCCTTTTACCCTTTTGAGGACTTTCAGAAGTTTAAAAGGTCACGCAGAATTTGAGGATATAGAGACCCCTCTTGGGGCCATCGGTTTTGGTTATCTAATTGGTAATATGGCCAATGCTGTTTACAGAATTTGATGAGGAGTTTGGGTTCCATCTGGCAGTCCCTGTATGCTCACAGCCCCATGACTTACAGAAGAAGTCTGCTCTCCCCCCCGCACAGCCGTGACTGTTTGTGGCTTTGATACTCCGCCGGGCAAACATAGTAATCTAGGCTAGCCAACCTGCATCTGGCTCACGTGTCCCTACATCCATAATGTTTGTTTCCATTTTCTATGGTACCGAAGGGATTTAATGGAATTTTAGTGGGATCCTCTTCATCAGGGATATCTCAATAGGAAAGACCTATAGCCAGCTGACAAATGTCTGGGTGGAGAGATGGCCACCAGGTCCATAAGGGGGCTGTATGTGAGATAGACCATACTTCTTTTCCAGTAGGATTTGTGATCAGCCATCGCTGCTTAAGGGGCTGATGAGGGTTAAGACTACTGGTCGTCAAGGGGAGAATAAATGTCTTCCAGGATCTTCTTGACAACCATTTGCTCTGTTTCTTTTTTTTTTCTTTTTTCTTTCTTTTTTTTGTGGGGAAGGCTTCAATCCGTCCTGAAAATGTATGTTCAAAGACTAGAAGATATTTAAGTCCATACCTTGCTGGCTTAATTTCAGTAAAGTCCACTTCCCAGAATTTTCCTGGTATGGTTCCTCGTAGGTGCTTTCCTGCAGGAAGCTTGGAAGGGTAAGTATTAACCAATTGATGGACCTGACAGGCTTTTGTTACCCATTCAGTTATTTTCTTTCACTGTGAGTTGGTTAGTGGAAAACTCTGTTCTTGATCTTTCAGGAATGAATGCAGTTTCTTTGAACAAAGATGAGTGAGTTGATGAACATTTGCTACTGACATAGTTAGAGCCATGATTATAGGAGTATTTACTGAAGGATTTAGAAATTCCACATGGGGGCCTTCAGGGTTAAAAGTTATTTTGGCCCAGAGCTTGGTGAGCAGATCTCTGCCCATCAATGGGGCCGGGCATTCTGGGATTACTAGGAAGGAGTGATGGATTTATCCTTTCCCCTGGTCCATGGTCCCCTTAGTTGTCAAAGTCTGATATTTACTGCATTTAGACCATGGAATTAGAGACCTTTTATTTGATAGAGGGCCCAATGGGGCCTTAAGGGTTGAGTATATTGCCCCTGTATCTACTTCAAAGTTTACTGGGGTCCCCTCCACTTCAAAAGTTACCCTGAGGTCGGGGAGAGGATCTGAGCCCCGAATTTCTTAGTCATCCTCCAGAGTCAGAATGTCTGGCTGGCGTGGCTGTCTCTTTCTAGGGCACTCTTTGGCCCAGTGTCCTTTTTCTTTAGAGTAGGCACATTGATCTGAGGCCAGGGGTGGCCTCTAATGTGGGCCCAGGTATCCCTTTCTGTGTCTCTGTTTCTTAATTTCTGGCCTGTTTGTTGTTGTGACCAGGACCTTAGTCAATGCCTTAGTCTGTCTTTTGCTTCTCTCATCCTCCCTTTGCTCCCTTCTCTTCCTCAGTTTCACTCTTATAGTATACCTTGTTGGCTTCTCTAACTAAATCTCTCAAAATCATATCTTGTAATCCATCTAAGCATTGTAACTTTCTTTTAATATCTAGGGCAGCTTGCCCAATAAAGGCCATTGTGACAGATGCCTTTTGATCCTCTGCCTGAGGATCGAAAGTAGTATATCTCCTATATGCCTCCATAGTTCTCTCTAGGAACATAGAGGTAGATTCACCAGGCCCTTGAATAATCTCTCTTACCTTGGCCAAATTAGTTGGTCGCCTAGCGGCCACTAAGATACCCACTATTAGAGCCCGGTGATAAGTGGACAGATGCTCCCTACCTTCAAATGTGTTGGGGTCCCACTTAGGTCGTTTCAAGAGAAAGCCGGCTTTGATTATGTTGGGAAGTTGTGTTGGTCACCCATCTAGTCCGAGGATATTGTTTTCTAGCATCCAGGAGGATTCTCTTTTGTTCCTCTGTCATGAAGAGATTCCCTATGAGTTGTTGGCAGTCATCCCAAGTAGGCTGGTGTGAAAACATCAATGACTCAACCAGACCTGAGAGCCAGGTTGGGTCCTCGGTAAAAGGAGGATTGTTATTTTTCCATTTATATAGGTCTGAAGAGGAGAAGGCCAATACTGGTAGGCTTGCATTTTTCCTCCATGGCCGTTGTCAATCATTGGCCCATAGGAATGGAGGGGGAGCAACACGGGAGTTTCAGGGTTTTAAATCATTTGACACTGTCGAGTTCCTTTAGCCAGGCCACCTTCCTCCAGGGGAGGAGGGGCTGTGTGTGCTGCAGGGGAGTTATCTGGAGTGCGCTGGGCTGGCTTATCTTTCTCCAATGGCGGAGAGGCTGAGTCAGCAGCAGGGGAATCACTTAGAGGGTGTTGGGGGTTGTGGGATGAGGGTAGAAGATAAGGAGGGGGATGAGAGTCCAGTAGAGTCAAATCTTGTGACTCAGGGAGAACAGAGGGTGGAGGAGGAGGATGAGCAGAGGGTTTGAGAGATCGTGGGGAAAAGAGTAGGAGCGGGGACATGGCAAGGGAAGGCTTCACCCATGGAGGAGGAGATTTGCAGAGGTCCTGCCAAGTTAAGATATATGGCTGTTGATCGGGATGGCTATGTGGCCCTGGCTGTAAGACAATATCTCTGACTTATTAAATTAGTGCGAAGTAGAAAGATCCTTCTAGGGGCCATCCGAATGCAAAGATGGGCCATTCTGAGGCACAGAGAGTCTGCCAGGTCCAGCGTTTTACTGAAAAAGAAAGATTCTGAGCCCTTAAGCGGACTTTGGTCCAGTGATCAAGGTCAGAGACAGAGGCATTGAAGTGACCTGTCCCATAATGAAAGATACACAAACAGTAAAAGCAACTCTCACGACACAGACAAGACAAGATAATAAAGACAGGCAATGAACGTCCAACACTGAGACCAAGACTGAGCAGCCGGCAAAACCCGATGGGCTGGCAATACCGAATCTGAAACAAAACATCACTGAGTCGAGGAGACTATTGTTCCTTGATTCCCGAGTCCTCTGTGGCGTCCCCCAGAGCCTGTGGCTCTGTGACACATCTGCCAGCCACCGTCAAAGAGAGCTCATGCAACTTCATCAACAGCCATTTTGCCAAGCCCTAACCTGAAACCTGAAACCAGAAAGAGGCGCCTTACTTTCCCTGAGAGTAGCCCATTGAGGTCTCTCTTCCGCCGCTGCCGGATCTCGAAGGAACCTCCATATATAAAGGTCGGGAGAGCGTTGGGGGAAGAGACCACCAAGAGACTCTCTCATGCAAAAGCAAAGGGTTTATTGGGGGTCCAGCATGCTGGGGCTCAGAGCTAATTTGAATAGAGCAGAGCTCATATACTTTCCTTGAAGTGGGCAGGGAGGGAAGTTTATTGATGAGTCTGGGCGAGTGAGCAGTTTGCGTGCAACTGGGTGAGGGAGTACATTCTGCAGTTTGGCAGTTGGGGACAGCACATTCTGGGAAAAAGATTAGAAAACAGTTCTCAAGATTTCAACAGTGTTTTATTAAGCATACAGAAAAACAGGAAGTGACAAGTACCTATTTTATTAACATTTCACAACCAACTATACTTTGCCAGATTTCCTAAAGTCTCTATTGATATCTGCATTCCTACATATTTTCCCCAGTTCTGCATTGTGACTGATTCTTCACATGTTCTGACATTTACATTCACTGTATACCCGAAACCCTATAGCTAAAGAACTTTTGGTGCAAATCCTATACTCACTCTCCTATATAAACCTACCGACTATCTTCCTAATACTACCGATTACTCCTTTTTGACTGGAAGTTCTCTTTTACAATCAATCATCCAAGTTACAAGGTCCTGTGCAATTATATATCAATTTATCTGAGACATCTTTGCAGAACATAATTCAAAGCAAAGTATCCCATCTGTGCAGAAAATAAATCAAAGCTTAATACCGAAATCAAGGGCTCAATGCTTTTCTGGACTTCAAATCTTACCTAGATTTCTGTTTTCATACTCATATATTTCACCTATATATTCTTGTAAATATTGCAGGTTTCCAATACCATTATTCATCCAGCAGAATGATTTCTATTCAAAATCGAACCTGTTATTAACCCTAAGCATACACTGTTCCCTCAATCTAACATAAGAGAAGAGCAAGGACAGAGTTGGTCTTAAAATACAGGAATGAAGGAAATCTTCCAACTGCTGAGAAACTAAAAGGTCCATGCACAAATGATCTCTAGAGAAGATGTAGGTAGCTATGAAGGAACTAAGAGAGCAAAAGTCATCTTCCTTTGCAAACAACATGGTCAGCATGAAGTGATGTGTCTGAATCAGCCTCTCTCTTCTTTATGTAGAGAAGAAGGACCAAACCAGGCCTGTGTGGAGAGCTGTTCCCAGTTACCAATGGTTGATATACCATCCTAACTTGTGAAAGTGTCACATAAAGTAGGGGAAGCCTCCATTTCATGGGACCTTTGGAAGTAAATGTTAAGACAATGTGGTTGCCAAGGCAGTGACCTCATTCAGTTCCTGAAGGAAGTGACCTCACCTCACATCCTTGGTGATGGAACTCTCTGAACTTGGGATCTAGGAAGCCAGGCACACAAATCTAGTCCCAGTCCCAGTCCCAGTGGTCTCACTTCTTTTGATTTACCAAGGACAGAGTCAGTCTTTCTTGGTACCTACTGATGTGAGGATAGCCAAATGACAGGAAAGATCTTAAGAGTGGCCTTTCCTGAGAAAGCAGTAAGTGGCTCACCGCTGTCTCCTGACAACTTCACAAAGTTGGCCAAGGAAACCAGATCTGAGACAAGACAGGCCATTTGATGGGAACATAGTATGGCCCAGCAGTCAGAGGACACACACGATAGTCAGAGACCTACTTTGAGGAAAGAGGTGCCTTTGTGGGTGTGGGTGTGTGTTTGTGATTTTGTCTAATGTTCTGAGAATAGGTAGGAAAGGCGGTTTGTTTGGTTTGGAGTGGACGGTTTCTAATAAGGGTTTTGACAAGGCGAAGGTTTCTATGTCTGTGTATCCCACTGTGTCCATGGTTGTAGACATTAGAAAAAAAGAATGCAGCAATTGATGTGTCCAGTCTAGTAGAAAGCTTACCAGCATTCTTCCTGCCCAATTTATGAATGGAATGCGGCTTGCCGTATGGATGGGTAACACCTGCTATCTTCCTAAGTTCCTGATTTCTTCCTGAATTCAGGCCACTCTCCAGAATTGGCTCATGGTTTTGTGTCCAAGATATGTACCACCTCCAAGCTCTGTGACATGGCCATGTACAGGATAGCTGAAGGGAATGGCGAGCATCTCAGAAAACTCAGATATCAGTGTGACCAGGAAAGTCTCAGTGGAGAAACCCTGCTTTTGGCCTATTGCTAACCTATTGTTCTGTTGCCCTGAATGTCAGGAAGGTCTTTGCCTCATGCCACCCCTTTGTGAAGACTGAAGAAAAAGTTTTCAAATGGAAATGAATGGGCATCTCCTGTGGCTCTTTGCTTAATTGCTTTGGAAAGGGATGTGTCTGAATCAGCCTCTTGGCCCTATGTGAGGTTGTGGCTCAGATTCTCAGCACCTGATGGATGTAAAGAGAGATCCCATGTGTGCATCCAAAACCAAATTGGTCAAAAGAGCAGTCATTGTGGATGAAGTCTCTCGCCTTTATCTTTAAAGTTCTTGAACTCGATCAAGTGAGAATAGGGATCCTTTGGGTCAAATGAGTTCTTCAAAGACCTGCAGAGGTGCTTGTGTTTTCTCATGACGGCAAATCACATAAAACTATATACCTGATACTCAGTTTTCCACAAATTGGAGAAGCATAGAAGTATTAACGTCTAGCATATTTGATCAATCCTGGTTCACATGAAGGGTGTCCAAGGGCAAGGGAGTTATTTTGGCCACTCTCCTGGACTCCGTCACTCATGGAAACCTACAGCCAGAGGTTATGATTAGTGTCTATATGGAAGAAGATGAGGGCCATATGGGAGTGTTTTGGTTTTAATTTTGGTCATTTGTGTCCGGTTGGAAGACATGACTGAGAAAACCTGGGCTTGAACTCTGGTGTGATTCCCCTTATAGACTGAGTTCTGGAACTGACTTCAGAGAAGTATTGCCATGAATTTTGTTGGGATTTTAGGAGGCCACCTATGAGAATCACCCTTGGAAACAGAGATCTAGGCCCAGGGTGGCTTTCCAAAGAGCCCGGGAAATCTCAGCCAGGATATCACATGATTTAATTCTGAAAGACTTGGCATCCATAGTTGAGAGTCACAACACCCATGGACGTCACATTGTAGACCTCAATGGGCCTGGCTTCATGTGACCTTTTGGCCACTCTTTGGGAAGCCTTGCCTGTGAGAGTTCTCCAGAGCATTCATTGAAATGAGCTTCCTCACCATTTAATGGTTCCTGAATGAATTGAAACCCACAGTGCCTCCAACGTCATCTTTGAAAAATGCCTTGATAAATACCATGAAATTTTTGAAATTTCCATGACCAGGTGGCACTGGAGAACCTTTGGATGTTGCTGATCATGAGTGTACCAGACAGTGCCTTGATTGACTGGGCTTCATGAAAATGGTGTAGAACAGAGATGCCAGTAAGTTGGAACCTGCTGAGTAATGTGCCTAGAGCAGTGGTGGGAAGGTGTGTGATAAAAAATTTGTTTTTGGGCCATGTGGATCTGCCATTGGATTCCAAATGGCTTGTGACTGACATGGTGCAGCCAGCAGACCCTTTCATGAAAAGGCATCTTGTTATATGGAGATGTTTCCGGGCAATGTTCAGAATCAGGTTGCTATGGACATGGGGCCAAGCTATGTGCGTTAGAAGCCTGGTTGGTGCATTCTCCTGCAGACGCTGACTCACCACACATGACAGATTTGCCTCCAGAACTGTGTCCCAGTTGAACTCCTTTAATTTCATGAAGCAATTGCCAAAGTCCCAGTGCAGCAGCAAGAAACACCACGAAAATAGAAGATGACCAAATGGCTTCACAGTCCACATGAAAAGACACTTATCCCCCAATGGTCACCGTTTACTTACAAAGAGAGAATTCAGCACTGCTGCCTCATGTTTCTTTGGAAAATAAGAAACCATTTCCTCCAGGTCACATAGATGCAGACACAGATTTGATGGTCTCACTAGAAAGCACCTAAAGCTCCTGACAACAACATATATTTCAAGTGCCCAACCTCAGAGGCAGTTTCTCAAGAAGTATTTAGGCCAGCAGAGCTCCATGTTTATGGAGTTTTTACCCTGTCCCATACTTTTGGAAACTCCTCTACCATTGCCAAGGTTGTAAACCCCTGAGCATATTCCATTCCATAGATATATTCACAGATTTTCTAACTCTTCTCCTCTAATTGTGTCTTACTTTGGGCGAAGGTAATGTCAAGGAATTGTTCTGGATGAGAGTGGGAAGATTTTGTTTAGCACATATTTGTATACACATTGGATTCATTTTTCTATTTTACATTTGAAATACTGAATCCCTGACACTAACACATACCCTAATAGATTCTGAATACTAATCATAATATGATGGAGAAAAATAACCGAAACAGAATAGAAATACAAGCAGTTCAGAGGAGGCATGTTGTATTTTTGGACTTGCGTTTTGCATTATATAGGGTAGGAGTTATAAATCTAGTCCATTTTTAATTGAAATAGTTCTCCATGTTCTTTTAATGTTAACAAATATGTGAATTCCTGTCTCCCTTTCTCTGTAGTCTATTCAGCACATGTATTTTTATATGCACATATAGAATCCTACCTGGTATCACACGCAAATTTTCATGAGTTACATGACTTGGCAGATACAAACTGTGAGAAGAGATCACTCCTCCTAAACGATGTAGGAACTGAAAATTCAACCTATGGGGGAGCTTCCTAGTTAAAAAAGTTATACATAAATCCATATCGACTAAAATGAATATTTTTGGATCTGTGGATGATATATATTTCACTGTGTAATTAGATTGGCATATATATATATATATATATACTCTCCAGATATTTCATAATATTTAACATATGTGTCTTATTATACACTCCCTAAATTTATTCTTGTTCATATATGTGGATTTATAATCAAATTTTCACAAGATTATTCTGAGAAATATTCATTCACCTGAAATACATATTTGTTTCCTAGTATTGAAAACTAACTTCAGTGAATAGTGCATATAAATCCTAATATTTCTACAGTAACTAACCCAGTTTAATATCAATGCAAGTAGATTCCTATGGGACATGACATTTATTTTGAAGTTCATTTTTATTCAACACTGGTACATTTCTATTTCTTGAGTTTATGCACATTATAGCATATATATTTCATCCACACGTTCACAAATTTATAGGCATTTATTTCACTTTCAATCACTTTCTGCTTCAGAAACATGTATTCCTCCATGTGTCTGACTGGTCTTTTCATGAGACTTCTTTCCAAACACATTATTTTCGATTTCCATAATCACTTTTGAAGCAAAACTCACACACTCTTCATGATAAACCATAACACTAAGATTACAATTAGACGTATAACTAGTTGTTATGAATGATTCTATATCAATATATGATTTCTTATATATTTTCAGATATCAATTCAATCCATAATTTAAAGTGGAACCAGTTATATTATTTATTAACTGTATGATCTATTCATGCATTATCTCTATATTTATAGACACAGGGTACACCTCGTTGTACCCCCAATACTAATTTATACATATTTTAAATATTGCTGCCAGAAATGGTCGAAGAAATACTCATGTCATCTGATCTACATATACATTTTATCACAGTAATATTCTGGACCAAAAAAGCAAAGGTCACTCTTAAGATTGTACCAAAGCCTAAATGAAAAGTGAGCATGGATTACTAAAACCTTCCATGTCCAGGTTTCCTAATGCTCTGAAATGTCAATCGTATTGGTGACTACATATTTGTTTCTTCCTAAGATTATATATTCAACCTCAAGCCTGTTGAAAATGTCTAATCCTATCACTCACTTTATACTTTGCCTGATTTAGTAATGTCTCTATTTATGTCTGTATTCCTACATATTTTCCCCTGTTCATCATTGTGACTGACTCTTCACATATGCTGACTTTTACATTCACTGTCTACCCGAAACCCTATTGCTTAAGATCTTTTGCTCTAAATCCTATACTCACTCTTCTTTCTAAACCTACCGACTATCTTCCTAATCCTACCGACTATCTCTTTTTGAGTGGATGTTCTCTTCGACATTCAATCATCCAAGGTACAAGCTCCTATGCCATTGTATATAGATTTATCTGAGACATTTTTGCAGAACATCATTCAAAGCTATGTGTACCAATTAAGGGCCCAATGCCCTTCTGGGCTACATATCTTCCCTAGATTTCTATTTTTATACTTATATTTCACCTATATATTCTTGTAAATATCATAGTTTCCCAATACCATTATTTGTCATGCAGAAATATTCCTAACCCAAATTGAACATGTTATTAACCCAAACCATACACTGTTCTCTCAATCAAACTTTACAGAATAGGAGGGACAGGGTTAGTTTTACAATACAGGAATGTAGGGCATCTTCCACCTGTTGAGAACATCAAAGGTCCATGCAGAAATGATCTTTTGAGAAGATGTAGGCAGCTATGAAAGACTGAGAGAGAAAAGTCATCTTCTATGGCAAACAACCTCATCAGCATGGAGGGATGTGTATGAATCAGCCTCTCTCTTCTTAATGTAGAGAAGATGGACCAAACCAGTCCTAGGTGGAGAGCGGTTCCCGAGTGCCCATGGTTTATATACCATTCTAACTTATGAAAATGTCACAGGAAGTAGGGGCAGCCTCCATCTCATGGGACCCTTGAAAGCAACTGTTCGTACAAAGTGGTTGTCAAGGCAGTGACCTCATTCAGTTCCTGAAGAAGTGATCTACCTCACTTTCTTGATGATGGAACTCTCTGAACTTCGGATCCAGGAAGCCAGGCACCTGGAGCCAGTCCAGTCCAATACCCATTGGCTCATTTTTTTGGATTTACCAAGGAGAGTGTCAGTCTTTCTTGGTACCTACAGATGTGAGGATGGCCAAATACCAGGAGAGCTCTGAATAGGGTCCTTTCCTGAGAAAGCAGGTGGTGGTTCACTGCTGGCTCCTGACAACTTCACAGAGTTGGCCAAGGAGACCAGATCTGAGATAGGACAGGCCATTTTGGGGGAACATAGTTTGGCCCACCACTCAAAGGACACTCCGGATAGTCACAGAGTTACATGGGGGAAGGATGTGCCTTTGTGGGTGTGATTCAGGTTTTGTCTCATGATCTGAGAATAGGTAGGAAAGGTGGTTTGTTTGATTTGGAGTGGACTTCTTCTAGTAAGTAGTTTGACAAGGCGAGTGTTTCTATGTCTGTGTATCCACTGTGTCCGTGGTTGTAGATATTAGAAAAGAGAATGCAACAATTGATGTGTCCTGTATAGTAGAAAGATTCCCAGCATTCATCTTGCCCAACTTATGAATGAACTGAGTCTTGCCTTATCCATGGGCAACACCTGCTATCTTCCTAAGTTTCTGTTTCCTTCTGGAATTCTAGCCACTCTCCAGAATAGGCTCATGGTTTTGTGTCCAAGATATGTACCACCTCCAAGATCTGTGACATGGCCATGTACTGGATAGCTGAAGTGAATGGCGAGCATCTCAGAAAACTCAGATATCAGTGTGACCAAGAAAGTCTCAGTGGAGAAACCCTGCTTTGGGCCTTTTGCTTATCAATTGTTCTGTTGCCCTGAATGTCAGGAAGGTCTTTGCCTAAGGCCACCCCATTGTGAAGCCTGAAGAAAACAGTTTTCAAATGCAAATGAATGGGCATCACCTGTTGCTCTTTGCTTAATTGCTTTGGAAAGGAATGTGTCTGAATAAACCTTGTGGCCCTGTGTGAGGTTGTGGCTTAGATTCTCAGCACCTGATTTATGTAAAGAGATATGCCATGAGTGCACCCAAAACCACAATGGCCAAAAAAGCAGTTATTGTGAATGAAGTTTCTCACATTCATTTGTAAGTTTCCTGACCCCAATCAAGTGTTAATAGGGATCCTTTGGGTCAAATTATTTATTCAAAGCCCTGCAGAGGCTAGCCCATAGGTTTTTGGGTTTTCTCATGACTCCAAATCATATAAAGAATCTATACCTGACAGTCAGTAGGCCTCAAATTGGAGATGCAGAGCAGTATTAACACCTGGCCTATTTGATAACTCCTGGTTCACAGGATGGGTGTCCAGGCCACCGTGAATTTAGGCAAATGAGGGGCAAGAGAGCTTATTTTTGAGACTGTCTTGGGCTGCACCCCTCATGGAAAACTCCAGCCAGAGTTTATGATTAGTGTCTATATGGAAGAAGATGATGGCCATGTGGGAGTGTTTTGGTTTTAATTGTGGTCATTTGTGTAGCGGTTGAAAGAGATGACTGGATCCACCTGGGCTTGAACTCTGGTGTGATTCCTCTTAGAGACTGAGTTCTGAAACTGACCTCAGAGAAGTATTGCCATGAAATGTGTTGGGATTTTAGGAGGCCACGCATGAGAATCGCCATTGGAAACTGAGATCGAGGGCCAGGGTGGCTTTCCAGATTGCACTGGGAATCTCAGCCAGGATATCACATGATTTTATTCTGAAAGACTTGGCAGCCATAGTTGAGAGTCTAAACACACATGGAACTCACATTGTAGACCTCAATGATCCTGGCTTCATGTACCTTTTGGCCACTCTTTGGGAAGGCTTGCCTGTGAGTGTTCTCCAGAGATTTCATTGAAATGAGCTTCCTTACCATATAATGGTTTCTGCATGAATTGAAACCCACAGTGCCTCCAACATCATCCTTCAAAAATGGCTAAATAAATACCAACAAATTTCTGAAATTTCCATGACCAGGTGGCACTGGAGAACCTTTGGATGTCATGTTGCTGATCATGAGTGAAATAATTCCCCACGCAAAGACACTTCAAAGGGAGAATTCCAATTTTATTGCAAAAAAGCTGTGTGATTATATAGAACTAAGGGGGAGATGGTAGGGCTTAGATAAATGGCAGCAACCCGTTTATTGAAAGCAAGTTCTTTCAGATATCATCTCCAGAACCCAGGAATTAGTTCTCATTGGGGCTAAGGTTCTCCACCAGTGAGATTTGAAATTGGCGCTGGCGGGAGAGTTCACAAGGGCGGGAACTTTTCGCACCACTGCAGAAATGAAGAAGGTAGGAAGAAGAAGTCCTTAGGCACCATGTTGGTGTTTTTCTCTGGGGTATGGCTGCCATTTATACTTTTCCCAACATTCCTCCCTTTTTGTTTTCTTAGGAAGTGGGGCGTCGTTTTTAGATCTGGCTGCTTCCTGCTGTATGGGGGTGCTGTGAGGCCTAGAAAGGGAAGGGGAGGAATGCTCGGGGGGCAGGTCTGGGAATATCATGGCAGCAAGAAATAAAACCCAGTGGCTATAGACAGCTACTTCCGTAGGGGTGAAGTCAATGAAAGTTCCCTGAAGCCACAAGTTGTCGATGGCATGGAACCAGTCCTGGATGGAGGAGATTGTTGGTATCAGCCACTGGTCCTGTAACAGAGACTCTAGAAAATACTGGAAGCGTTGCCTGGACAAGGTGCCACAGGACCTGAAGAAGATCAGAGTGAATAAAAACAGAATGAAGATAAAAATTAAAGCAAAGGTCAATTTTTGGCAGAAGTTCCATGTTGGGGGAGTGACATAGAAGAGGCCAAGGGCCATGAGGAAGCTTAGAAGGTCATAAAGATTCAAGAATCCAGGATGGCAGATTAAGAGGTTTTCCGAGCTTGTTGTCTCCCACTGTCTGATGTCCATTGCATTCCATCGTGCCTGGTAGTGAGCTTCATCATGGAGTGAACTGTTCTCTTGGAGATGTTGGGGGTTCCTCGGTCATCAGAGGCTGGTAGTGCCTAAGCAAAAGCTGGTTGAAAGTTTGATTACGAATTTTTTGCAGTTGGGTTTGAAGGAACTTCATTATGCAGGGCAAGAGAGCACAAAAAAGGAGCATCCCAATAAGGGGCCCAGAGAGAGGTAGTAAGTACATGGCAAGATAGGATTGGAAGAACCTCGTTATTGGATTGGAGGAGGTAGGTTTGAGCAATTGGGTCGATAATTCCTGCAATTTAACAACTTTTTTTTTATTAGCCCAGATTCATTAACATAATAGCAACATTCTCTCTGAGGAATAGGCATGTACCCCCTTTTTCTGCAGTGAGAAGATCAATTGCCCTTCGGTTCTGTAAAGCCACTTGTGCCAATGAAGTAACCTGCCACTGCAAGGAGCCAAGAGACTCAGCAGTGGTATCGAGTGCTTCCTGCAGTTTTTGTTGCACGTCATTGGATGCCCATAGAGCATGACCTATAGCTCCACCAGAGAGACCGAGACTCGCCACTGAGGTTGTTAAAGTGAGGCCTCCCAGAACCGGCAGAAAGACTGCCCTACGGGTGCGGGAAGGTAGGGCCAACTGTCGGAATTCAGTGGGAGTATACAAAGAAAGCAGAGGAACTACAGTAACCAAGATACAGGTGCCAGAGACATTGATCGTTGAGGTACTTAAAGACCAATTACACCAGATGAAATGTCCAGGTTGCATAAACGCAGGGCTCTATGGGGTGCTATAGCTCAAGGAACAAATGGGTAAAGGATTCATTATTGGCAGGTGGATACAGATGAAAGGAAATAAAGTATTGTTGGAATAACTTTCCCACAGTGGGATATGTGTCACATGTAGGGGTTGTCCTTACTTAGAGAAATTGTAGGTTTTTGCTGAAATATTTCCTGCCGCTAATGGGACCGCTGCTAGAAGTGGACGACTAAGTGAAGCACAGAGAAAGCACTGAGAAGTAGGCACCAAAAGAATGGAGGAGTTTAATAATCGAAGAGTTTGGTGTAGCAAATTGAGCCATGTGGAAGGGGGACCTTAGGGGGTTGAAGGCTCTGAATCCTCTTTGGATGAGCTATGGATAAGATCTCGAAATTTTGATTCTGACTCCTTAATGTGTTCGACTACCTGGATGGTTGCCTTAGGTGGCGTAATCAGGGTGCGGCCAACAGTCATCCACCCTGTGGGTCTGGCTGAGGTTGTCCGAGCATAGACAGCAAACTCAACATAGGCCCAACGTTTGGCCTTGGGGTCAGGTGTATCTGAAGTATATGATCCATTGTTATCGGATGAAGAGCCTTTATGCCACTTTAGGTAACTAGAAGTCCACCCTTCAGGGTAGCCAAGTGAGTGGTAAGAACAGCTACCACGTTCATCATGGAACCTGCATGACCAATAGGGACACCCATTATATATCTCAGGCCACCAATGACAATAGTCTTTGGTTTGATTAAAAAGGAAGCAAATGAAAGGCCAGTTCCAGCTACCAGGGACGAAGGTCCTTGAAGGTGACAATTTTAGGGGAATAGAGGTGCAGTTGTGGATGAAGCAAGTTGTTGCATCCACTGCGCGGACCTTCTGCATGCCATGTTCTGAGTATCGTTCCCGAAGAGTGAATAAATACATGGTAGGTTAGGAGGGTAAAGACAAGTCCCAACAGAGCACAGAAAAGAATCAGAGCACAAAAAAACAAGCAGTTAGAGAAGACTAGGGTGTTGGGAGAGCTCATTGTGCCTTCTTTAAGAGGAATTGGGCTGCAGGGAACACCGTGTAGGCCGCAACTTAAATGGGTGAGATGGGTGTGGAAAGCAGGAGTAAAGGGGAGGTTCAGGAGGTGATTCTTGGAGTTCCTCTGGGGTGGTCCTGTCGTCAGCAGATGGGGCCTCCTGGTGATATGGCTTCAACCTAGAAATGGGAATCCAGGGAGTGAGATGGTTGTCTGATAAGGAGAGTATGGCGGCGGTGGGGTTACAGAGAATGACAGGATAGGGGCCTTCCCATTTTGGTGCAAGAGTCCCTTTCTCCTCTGGGATATTATAATAGACTAGACTCCCAGGTGTTAAGGGAGGAGTGTTTGGAGAGGAGACTGGGTCTGGAAGAAGCCAGTTCTGATATTTCCAGTGTTCCGAGCGGAGATGAAACAAGAGAGGCAAAGACAAATCTCGGGTGAGATGTCCTTGTGAAATGACCAACCCAGGGGGTATAAGAGGTCTTCAATACATTATCTCAAAGGGAGACAGTAAAGATGGTTTCTTAGGGAGAGCTCTGATTCGAAGCAAATCCAAGGGAAGGATTTTGACCCAGTCTAAGTTTAATTCCATTGTCAATTTGGTAAGGACTTCCTTCAGAGTACGATTTACCCTTTCCACTTTCCCTGAAGCCTGGGGGTAATATGGACAGTGGAAATGCCACTTGAAAGAGAGGGCTTGAGAGACCTTTTTTGTGATCCTAGAAATAATCTCAGGGCCATTGTCATATTGTAGGGAAGTCGGCATACAAAACCTGGGGATGATGTCTGTCAGTTAGATTGAAGCTACAGTGGAAGCCTTTTTATTGGAAGTGGGAAATGCCTCAACCCAAACAGAGAAAGTGTCCACAAAGACAAGGAGGTATTTAGTGTGCCATACTGTGGGCATGTTGGTGAAGTCTACTTGCCAGTCAGCAGCGGGAATATGTCTCCGGGCTTGGTGGAAAGGGAAAGGTTTGGGCCTTAAAGGAGTATGAGGGTTGGTCCGCTGACAGATCTGACAATTAGAGGCTATATTCTCTAGCATGGCTATGTCAGAAGGGTTGAGGGAGAAGAAGCTCTGTAAAAAAAGGGTCAAAGACTGAGAATTGGAATGGTGTAGAGTATGAAGGAACTTGAAAAGATTTTTGTTCTTACTGGAAGAAGTAGGGGCTTCAGATGAGCTGTCTAAAGTGGCCATAATATGTCCCCCATGGGGGCCATAATTGGAAGTGGTAGCAGCCATTCGTGCCGCCTGGTCAGCTTTGGCATTGCCCTCAGTGATAAGAGAGCCGTCCTTCTGATGTGACCTACAATGGACAACTCCCAACTGGGTGGGTAAGTGGGAGGCCTCTATCAGATTGGTTAAAAGAGCCGAATTAGTGATCGCATTACCTTTGGTGGTAAGTAGGCCTCGCTCCTTTCATATTGAAGCATGGGATAATAAGATCTGGAAGACATATTTTGAATCAGTATAGAGGGTGAGGGATTTGCCTTGTGATAGTAGGCAGGCACGAGTGGCTGCTATAAGTTCAATCTGCTGGTTGGTAGTTCCTGAAGGCATAGCTTTGGCCTCTATAATCTCAGTGGCTGAAACTACAGCGTATCCAGAGTAATGAGTGCCGTTCTGCCTAAAGGAACTGCTGTCAGTAAACCAGATAAGGTCAGGCTTGGTGAGTGGTTCCTCAGAAATGGAACAATGACAGCGGAGGAAATCATCTAAGGTTTCCAAGCAATTATGAGTTGGTGTGTTAGACGTGGGAGTCATTGGGAGCAGTGAGGCAGGGTTCAGTGCAGAGCATGGGAGGAAAGTAATATTAGGGTTTTCCTGAAAGAAAGTGAGGAGCGACAGAACTCTGGATGGAGGAAGGGTTTGAAGGCCCTTATAAGCTGAAAGATCTTTCAAGTGATGTGGGGAGTGGATAGTTCAAGGTGCCCCAAAAGTCAGCTTAGAGGCTTCTTTGTGTAAAATTTGTCCAGCAACCAGAGCTCTTAAGCAAGGGGCCCACCCACGAATGGTAGAGTCTAGTTTCTTGGAAAATATGCCACAGGTGCAAATGTAGGCCCATAGTTTTGACCTAAGACCCTAAGTGCTTGCCCCCCTTTTTCATGGACATATAGATGAAATGGTCTTGAAAGATCAGGAAGGTGAAGGGCAGGTGCCTTTAAGAGGAGTTGCTGAAGCCTGCGGAAGTGGTAGATGGGGGAGAAGACAAGAGATTCACTAGGGGGTCCATTTGCTAGGTCATACAGGGGTTTGGATAGAAGAGAATAATTTGGGATCCAGGCCCTAAAATAACCTGCTACTTCTAGGAATGATAGTATTTTGGCTTTCATATGGGGCACTGGAAGATCAGAGAGGAGTTGCCTCCTATCCAGTGTTATTTCCTTTTTCCCGGGTGTAAGGCAAAAACCAAGAGAGGTGACAGAAGACTGGGAAACCTGTGCCTTGTGGGGAGACTCCCTATATCCCTTGTCTGCTAGGAAATTAAGAAGCTGAGCGGTGTGGGATTGAGAGTGTTCCCAGAGGGACTACATAGAAGAAGGTCATTGACATATTGAAGGAGAATAGAGTCAGGACAGGTCGGGTGAAAGGATGTGAGGTCCTGGGCAAGAACTTGGCAAAAGAGATGGGGGCTGAATCCCCGTGGGAGGACAGTCCAGGAAAGCTGATGAGAATGGTGGATGTGAGAGTGAGTCCACGTAAAAGCAAAGATATTCTGAGATTCTGAGAACAAGGGAATAGAAAAGAATGCATCTTTTAAATCTAGGACCGAGAAGTGGGTAGTAGTGGCAGGAATCTGAGAGAGGAGGGTGTAAGTGTTTGGCACTAGCGGGTGGATGGGGACCACAGAGGAGTTGACAAGGAGAAGGTCTTGAACCAGCCTGTAGGAAACGTTAGGTTTCTTAAGTGCCAGAATGGGGGTGTTGAAAGGAGAGTGTGTAGGCCTAAGATACCCCTTTCGTAATAAATCCTGGATGATGGGTTCTAATTCGAGGAGGGCTGTGGTTGTGAGTGGATATTGTGGTTGACTAATATATCTTGAAGGGTCCCGTAAGACAATATGAATAGGACTGCATTTAGCCATAAAGGGTGTAGTTGTGTCCCAAACCTCAGGCTTAACTAGTTTAGAGAGTCATGGAGGAGTGCATGAAGGAGGTGTATCTGCCCCTAGGAACATCATGAGGAAATGAGAGGTAGGAGAGGTGTGGGGTGATATGTGAATGGTGACTTTTCATAGTGAGAGTATGTCCCTTCCCAGAAGGGGAATGGGGCAATGGCTCATAACGAGAAAGAAGTGAGTGAAGGACAAAAGGGATCCCTGCATATAACATGATGGGGGGGTTTGAGGTAAAATCTGTTTAACTCCTACCCTGACAATAGGAGTTTTTGAGGGTGTGGTAGAACCCCAATACTCCCTTAAGACTGATAAAGTGGCACCAGTATCCAAGAGGAAGGTAATGAAGCATCCATCCACCAGGAAGGTAACCCTAGGCTCTTGATTCTTGATGGTAATAGTCTGGAGGGAAAGCCCAGGACTCCGTCAATCCTCCTCTGCCAAGCCCAAGAGAGGCTGTGGTTGCCGGGCGGCTGACCAATCTCCCTTTTGGGTTGTTGGGCAGTCTGCCCCCCAGTGTCCCCTTTGATGGCATTTTGGGCAGGGGTTGTACGGTGTCCTCAGTGAAGGACAATCCCTGGCCCAATGTCTCTCCTTACCACATTTGAAGCAAGCTCCTGGAGGTGTCATATTGGGATGGCGTGGTGATGGCCTTCTCTGAATGACCTGGGCCAACATTTGGAATTTGGCATTTTCAGCCCTCTGCCTACGGCATTCACTTTCATCCTCTCTATCATAAAAAACCTTGAAAATGAAGATTTTGGTCTAAGGAGTAGCAGGGCCCTGTTCAAGCTTTTTAAGCTTGGCTTTAATGTCAGGGTAGCTTTGGGCCAGAACATATGTCATTAAGACATGACGGCCATCAGGGGTTTCTGGGTTGAGGTTTGTGTACTTTTGAAGGGCCTTGGTTAGTCTATCCAGGAATTCTGAAGGTGTTTCCTCCTTCCTTTGAATGACCTCCTGCACCTTTTTAAAGTTAACAGCCTTACGGATGGCCTTTTTCAGGCCCGCCAAGAGGCAGGATGTAAAAAGGTCACGAGACTGTAAGCCTTCAGGGGTGTTGTAATCCCATAGAGAATCCTGCTCTGGGACAGCATGAGGGCCTGTGGGGTGGTTAGGATTGGTCCTATGATTTTCATCAGCATGGGCTTGGGCTAGCTCCCAGACCCATTGCCTTTCCTCAGGGAGAAGTGTATTGGCCAAGAGCATGTAGATGTCATGTTGAGTGAGGCTATATGCTTGCAGGACCCATTGAAACTCGTGAATGTAAGTGGTGGGGTCAGTGGTGAATGAGCCTAACTTCCTCTCAAGCTGAGTAATGTCCGACATGGAGAAGGGCACGTGGACTCTGATGACACCCTCGGGACCAGCTACCTCACGAAGGGGTGCGATGGTCTTGGGGGTGGGAAGGAGTCCCTTAGACCTGGTAACAGGAGGACTGAAAGAGGCAGGAGGCGGACAGGAAGGAGAGGGAGGGGAAGGGAGTGTCTCTTTGGAAGAGGAGGAGGTGGAGCAGGGAGAAGAGGGCGGAGGGGAGGAGGATGAAATGGAAGGCTGAGGATCCTTGGAATCAGGAAGAGGAAGAGGAGGGTATAGCGGGAGAGAAGGGGCAGATAGGACTGGGGGATAAGGTGGGGGTTAATCTGCTGGGCTGAATGAGGAAGAATCTGTGAAGTCAGGAGTAGAAGTAGGGGAAGAGAAGGGTTTGCAAACAAGGAGGACCTGAGAGGGAGGGCAGGAGGAGCAGCGACAGGGTGCTGTGTGAGAAGGCTAAAACCTTAAATGCAGGGAATCTCACTCCACTTTTTCAGATGCTGGCAGTAGTTAAAAAGATCCCAGAGAAGGTTTGGATGTAAGGAGCCTTCTGGAGGCCAATGATTTCCATTATCCAGTGGATATGTAGGCCAATCTTGGGTACAGAATTTGATTAGAAGTTTGGGCTTGATGTCTGGTGTGAGGGAGAGTGTGGCCAGATTTTTTATTAAACATTTGAGAGGTGAGGCTTCAGGTACAGATGAAGAGGTGCCCATTGTCACAGGGAGAGAAGGAAGAGAGAGAGAGAGAGAGAGAGAGAGAGAGAGAGAGAGAGAGAGAGAATAAGAGTAAGCGAGAGAGACAAAGAGAAAACCCGGGCTGGAACGGCTTCCAGGAAGCTCAGGGCGAACGGTGGTCAGGTGGGCGTCCCCAAAATGACCAGCCGTCATGAGGAAATACAGAGGGCACTACCTGGTCGTCACCAGTGAAGTGCGATCTGTGAGACCCAATGGGTTCGGAGCCACGGGCAACCTGACGTCAGGAAAGTTTTCGAACGCAGCAGAAAAAGTCAGTAATGAAAACAGAACTCTGGTTCCGGCAGAATGCAGTTCCATGACGGGAGTTCAGTTTTCCCCGAGCAGAGAGGCAGCTTCAGCCAGACACAGCAGCCCTGGAGCAAACAGCAACTCTAGCCAGCAGCGGCAGCAGCAGCAGAGGAGAAAAACCAAAGAGCCTCTCATGTAAACTCAGAAGCCTCACGCCCCAAAGGAAAACGGATCACCAGAGGGTCCACTGCGACCAGTAAAGGTCTTAGTGGCAGAAATTTCCTGCCCCCTACAGGGCGTCTAGAGTGTGCCAGATGATCACGGTCACAAAACCAGCGGTAGCCTGAAGGGAGTTGGAGAGCCAGGGTCAGGGGAGGCTTACATATATCAGATCTGTTGTGAGTGCAGGAAGCCGGCATCTGAAAAGAGTGGACCAGGGCGGAGTGTCTTGGCGGGGCAGGGGACGGGGCTCTTGTTAGAAACAGCTCACCCATATTCTCACACGGGGCAACAGAATGAAAGAACTTCCCACGCAAAGGCACTTTGCTGGGAGAATTCCAATTTTATTGCAAAAAACTGTGTGCTTATATAGAACTAAGGGGAAGATGGAAGGGCTTAGATAAATGGCAGGCAAAACGTTTATTGGTAAGTTCTTTCAGATATCAGCTCTGGAGCCCAGGAATTAGTTCTTATTGGGGCTAAGGTTTCCCACCAGCGAGATTTCAAATTGGCGCCAGCAAGAGAGTTCACACGGGTGGAAACATTTCGCACCACTGCAGAAAAAAGAAGGTAGGAAGAAGAAGTCCTTAGGCACCATGTTGGGGTTTTTTTCTGGGGTATGGCTGCCGTTTATACTTTTCCCAAAAATGAGTATACCAGACAGTGCCTTGATTGACTGGTTTTCATGAAAATGGTGTTTAACAGAGATGCCAGAAAGTTGGGTCCTGCTGAGTAGTGGGCCTAGAGCAATGGTGGGCAGGTGTGTGATAAAACATCTGTGGTGGGGCCATGTAGATCTGTCATTGGATTCCAAATGGCTTGTGACTGACATGGTGAAGCTAGCAGACCCTTATATGTAAAGGCACCTTGTTACATAGAAAGGTTTCAGGACATTGTTCAGAATCAGGTTGCTATGGTCAAGGGGGCAAGCTATGTGGGATAGAAGCCTGGTTCTTGTATTCTTCTGCAGACCCTGATCCACCACACGTGACAGAAATCCCTCCCGCACTGTGTCCCCGTTGAACTCCTTGTATTTCGTGAACCAAATACCCAACTCCCAGTACAGCAGCAAGAAACACCACGAAAATAGAGGATGACCATATGGATTCAATGTCCACACAGGGAGACATTTAGCCCCCAGGGGCCACAGTTTACCTACAATGGAAAATTCAGCACTGCTGTCTCATGTTCATTGGAAAATAAGAAACCATGTCCTCCAGGTCACATTGATGCAGACCCAGCTTTTATGGTCTCACTATAAAGGAAGCTAAAGCTCCTGACAACAACATATATTTCAAGTGCCCAACCTCACAGGCAGTTTCTCAAGAAGTCTCTAGGCCAGCAGACCTTCATGTTTGTGGAGGGTTTACCCTGTCCCTTACTTTTGGAAACTCCTCTACCACTTCCAAGGTTGTGAACTCCTGATCATATTCCATTCTATATATGTATTCACGGATTTTCTAACTCTTCTCCTCTGATTGTGTCATACTTGGGCCGTAGGTGTTGTCAAGGCATTGTTCTGAATGACAGTGGGAAGATTTTTGTGTAGCACATATTTACATACACATTGGATTCATTTTTCAATTTTCCATTAAAAATACTGAATCCCTGACACTAACACATACCCTACTAGACTCTGACTACTAATCCTAATATGATGGAGAAATATAACCCAAACAGAATAGAAATACAAGCAGTTGAGAGGAGGCATGGCGTATAGTTGGTCTTGCCTTTTGCATGATATAGGGTAGGAGTTATAAATCTTGTTAATTTTTTGTTGAAATAGTCCTCCATGTGTTTTTAAAGTTAACACATATGTGAATTTCTGTCTCCCTTTTTCTGTAGCCAATTTAGCACATGTATTTTTATATGCACATATAAAATCCTACCTGGTATCACACGTACATTTTTGTGAGGTGGCTAACTTGGGAGATACAAAGTATGAGAAGAGATCACTCCTCCTAAATATTTTTGGAACTGAAAATTCAAACTATGAGTGAGCTTCTTAGTTGAAAAACATTATACATAAATCCATGTTTAGTAAAATTAATATTTTTGGATCTGTGAATGATATATATTTCATGATGAATTTTGATTGGCATATATATTGCTAATTTCTAATGTATCTGTGATATATATATATATATATATATATATATATATATAATTTTCAAAATATGAAATATATGCGTCTTATTATACACTCCCTAAATAATTCACTCATGTTCATGTATGTGGTTTTATAATCAACTTTTCATAAGATTGTTTTTAGAAATATTCATCCACCTGAAATTCATATTTGTTTCCTAGAACTGAAAACTCACTTCAGTGAATGGTGCAAACAAAGCCTTATATTTCTACAGTAACTGACCCAATTTAACATCAATGAAAGTAGATTTCTATGGGACATGATGTGTATTTTGATGTTCATTTTAATTCAACACTGGTACATTACTATTTCTTCAGTTTTTATACATCGTAGAATATACATTTCACCCACAAGTTCACAAATTTAAAGACATTTGTAACACATTCAATCACTTCCTGCTTCAGAACACATGTATTCCTCCTTGTTTTTGACTGGTTATTTCATGAGACTTCTTTCCAAACACATTATTTTCGATTTCCATAATCAATTAGGAAGCAAAACTCACACACATTTTATGATAAACTACAACCCTAATATTACCATTAGATGTATAACTGGTTGGAATGAATGTATGTATATCAATGTAAGATTTCCTGTGTATTTTGGGATATCAATTTATTCCCATTTCTAAATTTGGAAACAGTTATATTATTTATTCACAGTATGGTCTATTCATGCATTCTCTCTATATTCATACACACATGGTACACCTATTTGTGCCCCCAATACTAATTTATATCTCTTCAAAATATTGCTCTCAGAAATGGTGCAACAAATACTCATGTCACCTGATCTACATATACATTTTATCACAGTAATATTCTGGCCACAAAATGCAAAGTCACACTTACGACTGTACCAAAGCCTAAATGGAATGTGAGTATGGATTATGAACATCACCCATGTCCAGGTTGCCTAATGCTCTCAAATGTCAATCCTATTGGTGACTACATATTTGTTTCTTCCTAATATTATTTATTCAAACTCAAGCCTGTTGAAAATGTCTAATCCTATCGATCACTTTATCATTTGCCTGATTTTCTAATGTCTCTATTGATATCTGCTTTCCTACATATTTTCCCCAGTTCATCATTGTGACTGAGTCTTCACATCTGCTGACATTTACATTTTCCCTCTACCCGAAACCCTATTGCTAAAGAACTTTTTGTCCAAATCCTATACTCACTCTTTTTCCTAATCCTACCAACTATCTTCCTAATCCTACCAACTATCCTTTTTTGACTGGATGTTTTCTTTGACATTCAATCATCCAAGGTACAAGGTCCTATGCCATTGTGTATAGATTTATCTGAGACACATGTGCAGAACATAATTCAAACCTAAGTATCCCAATCAAGGATCCAATTCCCTTCTGGGCTTCAAATCTTACCTAGATTTCTGTTTTCATACATATATTTCCCCTCTATATATTCTTATAAATATCGCAGGTTCCCAATAACATTATTCATCCAGCAGAATGATTCCTAAGCCAAATCAAACATGTTATTAACCCTAACCATACTCTGTTCCCTCAATCTAACTTTACAGAAAAGCAGGGACAGAGTTGGTCTTACAATACAGGAATGTAAGAAATCTTCCACCTGCTGAGAAACAAAAAGGTCCATGCAGAAATGAACCCTGGGGAAGATATAGGAAGCTATGATGGACCTGAGAGAGCAAAAGTCATCTTCCACGACAAACAACCTGGTCAGGATGAAGTGGTGTGTCTGAAGCAGTCTCTCTTTTCTTAATGTAGAGAAGATGGACAATACCAGGCCTGTGTGGAGAGCTGTTCCCGGGTGCCTATGTTTGATATACCATTCAAACTTGTGAAAGTGTCACAGGAAGTAGGGGCAGACTCCATCAATTGGGACACTTGGAAGCAACTGTTAGGACAAAGTGGTTGCCAAGGCAGTGACCTCATTCAGTTCCTGAAGGAAGTGACCTACATCACTTTCTTGGTGATGGAACTCTCTGAACTAGGGATCCAGGAAGCCAGGCACCCAGAGGCAGTCCCAGTCCCAGTCCCAGTGGCCTCACATGTTTGGATTTACCCAGGACAGCATCAGTCTTTCTTGGTAACTACTGATGTGAGGATGACCAAATGCCAGGAAGGTCTGAAGAGGGGCCTTTCCTGAGTAAGCAGGTAGTGTCTCACCACTGGCACCTGACAACATCACAGTGTTGGCCAAGGAGTCCAGATCTGACAAAGGACAGTCCATTTTGGAGTAACATACTATGGCCCATCAGTCAGAGGACACTCCGGATAGTCATAGACCTACTTGGGGGAAGGAGGTGACTTTGTGGGTGTGTGTGTGAGTTTGTGGTTTTGTCTAATGATCTGAGAATAGGTAGGAAAGTCGGTTTGTTAGGATTGGAGTGGACTGTTTCTAGTAAGTCTTTTGACAATGTGAGTGTTTCTATGTCTGTTTATCCCACTGTGTCCGTGGTTGTAGACATTAGAAAAGAGAATGCATCAATGGATGTGTCCTGAATAGTAGAAAGCTTCACAACATTCATCCTGCCCAATTTATGAATGGATTTTGGCTTGCCTAATGGATGGGCAAAAACCACTGTCTTCCTAAATTCCTGTTTTCTTCTTGAATTCTGGCCACTCTCCAGAATAGGCTCATGGTTTTGTTTCCAAGACATGTACCACCTCCAAGCTCTGTGACATGGCTATGTACTGGATAGCTGAAGGGAATGGGATCATCTCGGAAAACTCAGATATCATTCCAGAAACCCAGCCTTGGGCCATTTGCTTACCTATTGTTCTGTTGCCCTGAATGTCAGAAAGGTCTTTGCCTCAGGCCACCCCTTTGTGAAGCCTGAAGAAAACGGTTTTCAATGGAAATTAATGGGCATCAGCTGTAGATCTTTGCTTAATTGCTTTGGAAAGGGATGTGTCTGCATCAGACTCTTGGCCATGTGTGAGGTTGTTAAATAGATTCTCAGCACCTGATGGATCTAACGAACAATTACATGTGTGCTTCCAAAACCAAAATGGCCAAAAAAGCAGTCATTGTGGACGAAGTGTCTCGCTTTCCTCTGTAAGATTCCTGATCTCCATCAAGTGAAAATAGGGATCCTTTTTGTCAAATGAGTTCTTCAATCCCTGCAGAGGATAGCCCATAGGTGCTTGGGTTTTCTCATGATTCCAATTCACATAGAGAATCTATACCCGAGAGTCAGGAGGCCTCAAATTGGAGAATCAGAGCAGTATTTATGGCAGGCTTATTTGATCACTCCTGGTTCTCAGGAAGGGTGTCCAGGCAACCCTGACTTTAGGCAAATGACGGGCAAGGGAGGTTATTTTGTACACTGTCTTGGGCTGAGTCCCTCATGGAAACCTCCAGCCACAGGTTATGATGAGTGTCTATATGGAAGAAGATGAGGGCCTTGTGGGTGTGTTTTGGTTTTAATTGTGGTCATTTGTTTGGCGGTTGGAAGTGATGACTGGGTCTATCTGGGCTTGAACTCTGGTGTGATTCCCCTTAGAGTCTGAGTTCTGGAACTGATCTCAGAGAAATATTGCCATAAACTGCATTCAGATTTTAGGAGGCCACGCATGGGATTCGCCCTTGGAAACTGAGATCAAATACCAGGGTGGCTTTACACAGAGCCTTGGAATATCAGCTAGGATATCACATGATTTTATTCTGAAAGATTTGGCAGCCATAGTTGACAGTCAGAACACCCATGGACGTCACATTAAAGACCTCAATGGGCCTGGCTTCAGGTGACCTTTTGACCACTCTATGGGAAGACTTGCCTGTGAGATTTCTCCAGAGAATTTAATGAAAATAGCTTCCTCACATTTAACAGTTCCTGAATAAACTGAAACCCACAGTGCCTCCAACTTCATCCAAGAAAAATGACTAGATAAATACAATGAAATCTTTGAAATTCCCTTAACCAGGTGGCACTGGAGAACCTTTAGATGTCTTGTTGCTGATCATGAGTGTACCAGAGAATGCCATGATTGACCGGGTTTCATGAAAATGGTGTAGAACAAAGATGCCAGTAAGTTGGAGCCTGCTGAGTAGTGGGCCTATTGCAGTGGTGGGTAGGTGTGTGATAATACATATGTGGTGTGGCCATGAGGATTTGCCATTGCTTTCCAAATGGTTTGTGACTGACATGGTGCAGCCAGCAGACCCTTCTATGTAAAGGCATCATGTTATATGGAGAGGTTTCTGGGCTAAGTTCAGAGTCAGAGGGGGGGCAAGCTCTGTGAGATAAAAGCCTGGTTGGTGCGTTCTCCTTCAGACCCTGACCCACCACAAGTGACAGAACTCCCTCCAACACTGGGTTCCAGTTGAACTCGTTGTATTTCATAAAGCATATACCAAACTCCCAGTACAGCAGCAAGAAACACCACAAAAAGTGGAGGATGACCAAATGGCTTCACAGTCCACACGGGGAGACACTTAGCATCCAGTGGCCACAGTTTACCTTCAAACAGAAAATTCAGCACTGCTGCCTCATGTTCATTAGAATACAAGAAACCATGTCCTCCAGGTCACATAGATGCAGACTCAGCTTTGATGGTATCACTAGAAAGGAAGCTAAAGCTCCTTACAACAACATATATTTCAAGTGCCCAAACTCAGAGGAAGTTTCTCAAGAAGTGTTTAGGCCAGCAGAGCTCCATGTTTTTGGAGTGATTACCTGTTAGACCAGGACACAAGAAAAGACCACTGACTCTAATTAAAATCAAATTAAATTAAGCTTATTATTTCCACCGGCTGTGCTGCCTCTCCCTCACAAAATGGCGGGAATAAGACAGCAACCCCAGCTTTCCTACAGGCAGCTTAATAGCCCAGAAAATTACACAAAAGGGGGTTTACAGATAACAGAACTCTGACAAACATCACACTAATGGCAGTCTACATTTTTTTTGCTGTCCCTACATCAGAGTTCATGAAGACCATTAGAGCCTCAGAGAGGGTTGTTGTCTCGCCAGAGAAGGCAAATATTTATGATGTGTCACTAAAGTTTCAGAGAGGGCTGCTATCTGGTCAGAGAGCCGGGCATGGGTGAGTTCCAGGCGTGGGCAGGCATTCCAAGCAGGTTTAGAATTTGAAGTGATTTATGCTAAAGCCAAAATTATCTTTTCATGGCTTTTTGGCAAGATGGCTCCCAATTTTAATTAAAGATCAGGTTGGGTCTATCATTCCCCCCTTTTCTTTGTGTCCCTTTCAAATCTTTGATAGATTACGGGAAGAGCACTGAGGAAATTTTAATCCCTCAGGTAAGAGTCTCCAAAATTTTAGAACTCACCCAAAACCGATCTCCCTGATTTTACCTGACTAAATTAATTACTTATATTGATAGTCTATTTATCTTTCTCTCCATTGTTTTAAGAAGAGTGGTGTCACTCATTTTTTCTTCTTCTGACCTGAGACAGGGTGACATGAGTGGGCATGGCATGAGGGACATGAGTTGCCTTTTAGAAGTCAGTTGAGGGACATGAGTTGCCTTTTAGAAGTCAGTTCGGTTTGAAGTCTGATTGGGGAAGAACAGGTTGTAAAGTCATCTGGGGATGGGTTCTTCTATGAGAGAAACAAAAACCATGAGTACTGAAAAAATGTTGCAGCAGCTGGAACATGTCACTGTATAGAAGTTCCATCACTAGTCTTTAATATCCCCAGTTATCCGGACTGTCAACTTAACTTGTACTGTTACACTTGTCCCTCCCCATAAGATACAGTTTAATAATTTAATGTCATCTGATCTTGTAAAATCTTTTTACTAGTATGACCTCTGTGTCTCTTAGAGAAACCTTTAATTCTATTACTCAGGGATGGATAATTGTACTAGCAAACACCAAGCCTACCTGTGTAGGTTAGGAATATCTGTCGGCCTTAAACTGAAAACTTATCCCTGTGGCAGGTCTTCTTGATAGTCTCTTTTTATAAGTATCAGGCATTCCTTTCTGAGAATTCGTCTTTGTAGCCACCAGTCTTACTTATTTTGGGAGGCAAACATAAAGTGCATACCTTAAAATTATATTATTATTATTATAATTTAAAATGCCCAGGAATGGTTGTATTTTGTTCTTAACTGTCTTTGCTAAGTGTTTAAGATGAAGCAGTCAAACTGACTTTTGTTTCCATCTATTGTTAACAGTCAGCTGAGCTTTTATGGGAGTCAATTCTGGGGAAACTTGAGAGCAGATTCTCAGTTCTGCTAGTGCCATTTGCGCTAGGTGGGTCCAGATCTTGCTTAACCATTTGGCTTCCCTCGGAAGCATCAGGGATGTCTCCTTTCTTTGATGACTCTCCTCTTCGTAACAAATACCCTAATTGGCTTTCTGTTCTCCAGTGGTCTCATTAATCTCCCTGATCAGGAGGAGGTTATGTGGCTCAGAGTTTCAAAGCTCTTTAGAGAAGTTCTCTGTTCCCTGGATTCAGACTGACTCAGAGGGCAAAAGCCAAATATTGGTTTTCTTGGCGCTTTTCATTTAACTTTAATTTTAAATCCTAATCTTAAACATCCAGCAAATAAATTTTAACAGCCTTATATTAAGAGTACTGGGCTTTAATGTCTATACCTATATCATTATCTTTTTATTAATTGGGATCTGTATTTTTCTGTCTGTATTGTAAGTAATGACTTATTATCTTGAATAAACCCATGTTGTGTTCTTAAAGCAACACGTTTGTAAAACAGTAACAGAGAATCTTTAGATCACTTATAAAATAATTTCAAAATAAAATTAACAAAAGTAAAAATACTTAGCTTGTGTAATAGCTACCCTGAATTTTTTGGCTGAGTTATACATTATATCCCCTGTTTGAGATCCTAGGAATATTGACCTTAAAAAAACCAACTTTTTAACATAACTTTAAAGAAATATTATCTGACCTACTGGTTTTGTAGTCATTCTCACATGTAGTAAGATGGGACACAGAGCCTTATCTCAGGTAAGGCAGGGCTCTTTACAAATTTTAAGTATTTTAGTTCTAAAGATAATCTTTATTTATAAATATCATTTGACAAAGTTTACATAAATTGTTTGAGGTCACATTAACATTAGCTAACACCATATGATATCACATTTAAAACATGAATTAAAGAAAGGCTGAAAGTTTTTAACCTTTACATCGATTAGGCTCTCATTAACTAAAAAATACATTTAAATTTTTCCCCAATGTAAAAAGTAACATAAAAGTTTACATATCTTATTGATAACAGGTAAATAAATCCCCAATATATTTTTTTACCACAAAACTTCAGAGCACCAGCTTGATATAATGCTCTTTTAAAGTTTCTACCTTACAGACTTGAATACATATAAGATATGAAAACATTGATAGCATCACAATTACATTGATGTTTCTACATTAACCAAGTTTAGCTTTTAAAGCAATGGCAGTACAGTGCTCTAAAATAACAGTTCTTATTTAATCAGTTGTTTAATTTTTATGGTTGCTTGCTCTAGAGAAAATAAAACTTAATAAACACAACGTTATGGGTAAACTTATGTTTTAAGAAATTTCTGTCTCATTAACACATGACTGATTTTTATATTCTTATACAGACTTTAATAAAAACTTATTCAGACCTTAGTAAATCAATCAGATATCTAACAAAAGTACTCATGAATGAGTAATCCCAATCAAATTTACTTTATTTATTTATCAAAATATTAGAGAAATGTATTGACAATGTAAACCATTTTTATGTTGAAGGAAAGGTCCTAGTACCAAGGCATATTAGACATTTTGTAGATATTAATATTTTATTAGATTTTTGAACACCTAGAAAAATTTGTAAGCTTAAATTTAAAGACATTGGTTTTTATCTGTTTATCCAATTTAAATTGAAACATTTAAATCACGTGAATTAAAGATCTTTGGATCTCCTATTTAAATTTGTTTTAATGAGCGCTTTTTTATGAGCGCTCCTTGTATATGTTAGTTTGTGTATCATATATATTATATACGGACATATGTATATATAGACATACAACACATAACAAAAGTGTGCACACATAATAATAGTAAAGGCCTTGTAGCTTTTCTCAGGTGAAATCTCCATTGCAATGTTTCAAAATGTCTACAGTTGGTCAAAGATAGAACTGATCTGAAAAACATTAACCTAGGTCTGTATGCTCAAAATCATGAGCTCAAAAAAAAAAGTATCTAAGGAAAAAAAAAGAGTCCTAGAAAAAGTGACTGGCTAGTAATTAGTAAATACCATACAATTTACCTTTTTTTTCCCCTTTAGGCCTCAAATCAGTCTCCTACTAAGATTGCAGGCTTCTTTCATTTACATTTCAACATAAGTCATGGCTGAGGTCTGGAAGGAGCAGGAAAAACTGCTATTCTGAGCAGACACCTCAGGCCTAAGGCATTTTAACCATAATTTTGAGGTTCGGATGTTGAAAATTATGATATAAATTAAAGATACAATTCACAAAATTTTATATCTTTACATCTTGTTTTGTCAACAGATACCATGCTATGATTTACTATCCTTGTCCAAATTAATGCACTGGTACACACAGTGATATTTTCCCAGGCTATCCAATTCAAAATTGGTGAAAAAAAGACTGTATGATTGGGAAGTTACTTGCCAACTTGGAAGTAGAGTTCTTCAGTTTTCCATCCTAAGTATTTAAGTTCTCTGGCATGAATTATCTGAAATCATAAACTAAACAATTACCTAAACCCGACTTTTAACTGCAAGATTGTGCAATGCTTTAAAAACCCATTCAGATACCAGATTGTTAAAATAAAACATCATCATTTAGACACACATTCAGCTAAGATCATTCCCAGGAAACAATTTATAATATCAACACATTATTGCACATGTCTTAAAGGGCCAGATACAAAGACACAAGACAGACAGAAAGGAGGTCCAGACTATGGCTGTCAGAGAGAACCCATTAAACCAGAGCAGACAAGAGAAAAATCTCCTACACCAGTGTGCACCATAGATATCCACAGGGGGTGGGACCACATGTTTTAACAGAGAGGCAACCTGAAATGTAAAATAAAGTGTCTCCATGGTGACTTCACTGCATTTAGTGTCCCCTTTTTCTTTTTCTCTTTTTTAACAAGACAGAGGTGGCATAATTCTTACAGTGCGGAAAGGAAGGAGGTAATTCCCTTAATCAACAGGGCTTTGGCAGCTGCTGGGAGTCCCTCAATCCTTCCTTTTACTTACAGGATTAGCTCCTCTTGTTCAGTTCCACACCAAGCATGCTTCATCTCCTAATATTCCAGTAGACAGCTCTCACAAAGTTCCGGGGAGGAGGGGGGGTACCAAATTTGTAAATTAAAGTTCGATTCCTGAACTTGAAGCCAATTAATACCAATTTAATAATGAGGACTGAGTTTTGAGAAAAAGAAAAAGGGAGGTTTATTGCTTTGCGAACAAAGGAGAAACACAGGGGACTCTGCCAAATGTTGTGACTCTCTTGATCTGGAGCGACAAGGGGTTTTAAAGGAGTTTCACTTGTTAACCTGGGAGATGCTCAGTTCTTAGGTCCCCAGCAAGCATTGCCCTCTGCAATGGGTGTGCTCCAGGCAGCCAGCTAGGAGCTTCTGTCATCCTGCTTAACAAAGGGGGGGTAAAGTTCATCGCAGTTCCCTAATACACAGTCCAAAGGGGTGTCAGGCTTACTCTCTTTATTACCCATTTTTACGTCCAAAATACTTAAGTTTTTACCACTGAAATCACACAACAAAACAAACAAAAACAAACAAACAATCAAAAAAATAGAAGACAAAACAAAACACAAAAAACAGAAAACCAGCGCCTAAACAGAAAAACAGTGGAACAGTGCAACATCTTGCTATAGCTCCAGGGTAGGAGCGCGTGCGTGCCTGTCGGCCCCTCTCTACAGTTCCAGAGGAATTCCCTACAGAACAGAACAGAGGACAGAAAGATTCTCGTTACTCTCCTGGAAAGGAGTATATGTGAGCCTCCCCAGGCCACATCTCTGTCATCAGAAAAGATCTCCCTTAACCGGATATCAGATGTTATAAAGGCGCCACTTACCTATGGAGGACTCCTCCACCAGGTGCTTGCTAATAGTTTTAGTGCAGAGGTTCACTGCAGTGCTCCCCGGACTAAAGGCTCTCTTCCTAATATAGAGAAGATGGACCAAATCAGGCCTGTGTGGAGAGCTGTTTCTTTGTGCCTATGGTTGATATACCATTCTAATTTGTGAAAGTGCCACAGAAAGTAGGGTAAGCCTCCTTCTCATGGTACGCTTGAAAGCAACTGTTTGGACAAAGTGGTTGCCAAGGCAGTGACCTCATTCAGTTCCTGAAGGATGCAACCTCACCTCACTTCCTTGGTAATGGAACTCTCTGAACTTGGGATGCAGGAAGCCAGGCATACAGAGTCAGTCCCAGTCCCAGTCCTAGTGGTCTCACTTGATTCAATTTAGCAAGGACAGAGTCAGTCTTTCTTGGTACCTACTGATGTGAGGGTGGCCAAATGCCAGGAGTACTCTGAAGAGGGGCCTTTCCTAAAAAAGCAGGTACTGGCTCACAGCTGGCTCCTGACCACTTCACAGAGTTGGACATGGAGTCCAGATCTGAAGCAGGATAGGCCATATCGGGGGAACATAGTATGGCCCAGCAGTCAGAGGACACTCCGGATAGTGAGAGACCTATTTGGGGGAAGGAGGTGCCTTTGTGGGTGTGGATGTGTGTTTGTGGTTTTGTCCCATGTTCTGAGAATAGGTAGGAAAGTCGGTTTGTTTGGTTTGGAGTGAACTGTTTCTAGTAAGTTGTTTAACAAGGCGAGTGTTTCTATGTCTGTGTATCTCACTGTGTCCATGGTTGTAGACATTAGAAAAAGAGAATGCATCAATGGATGTTTCCTGTCTAGTAGAAAGTTTCCCAGCATTCATCCTGCCCAATTTATGAATGCACTAGGGCTTGCCATATCGATGGGCAACACCTGCTATCTTCCTAAGTTCCTGTTTTCTTCCTGAAATCTAGCCACTCTCCAAAATAGGCTCATGCTTTTGAGTCCACGATATGTACCACCTCCAAGCACCGTGACATGGACATGTACTGGATAGCTGAAGGGAAGGACAAGCATCTCAGAAAACTCAGATATCAATGTGACCAGGAAAGTCTCAGTGGAGAACCCCTGCAATGGGCCTTTTGATTGCCTATTTTTCTGTTGCCCTGAATGTCAGTAAGTTCTTTGCCTGAGGCCACGCCTTTGTGAATCCTGAAGAAAACAGTTTTCAAACGGAAATGAATGGGCATCTCCTGTGGCTCTTTGCTTAATTGCTTTGTAAAGGGATGTGTCTGAATCAGCCTCTTGGTCCTATGTGAGCCTGTGGCTTAGATTCTCAGCACCTGATGGATCTAAAGAACGATCCCATGTGTGGATCCAAAATCAAAATGGCCAAAAATCAGTCACTGTGGATGAAGTCCCTCACATTCCTCTGTAAGGTTCCTTACCTACATCAAGTGAGAATAGGGATCCTTTGGGTCAAATGAGTTCTTCAAAGCCCTGCAGATGCTAGCCCATAGGTTCTTGGGTTTTCTTATGAATCCAATTCAAATAAAGAATCTAAACCCCACAGTCAGTAGGCCTCAAATTGGAGAACAGAGCTGTATTAATGGCAGACCTGTTTGATAACTCCTGGTTCACAGGGAGGGTGTCCAGGCCACCCTGACTGTTGGCAAATGAGGGGAAAGGGAGCTTATTTGGAACACTGTCTTGTGCTGCGCCTCTCATGGAATCCTCTTGCCAGAAGTTATGGTGAGTGTCTATATGGAAGAAGATGAGTGGCATGTGGGAGTGTCTTGGTTTTAATTGTGGTCATTTGTGTGGCGGTTGGAAGAGATAATTGGGTTCACCTTGGCTTGAACTTTGGTGTGATTCCCCTTAGAGTCTGTGTTTTGGAATTGACCTCCGAGAATGTATAAGGTCCTATGCCATTGTATATCCATATTTCTGGGACATCACTACAGAATGTAATTCAACGCTAAGTATACCAATCAAGAGCCCAATGAACTTCTGGGCTTCAAATCTTACCTATATTTCTGTTTTCATACTTATATTGAAAGGTTAATAAAATAGGTACTTGTCACTTCTTGATTTTCTGTATGCTTAACAAAACACTGTTGAAATCTTGAGAACTGTTTGCTATTCTTTTTCCCAGAATGTGCTGTCCCCAACTGACAAACTGCAGAATGTACTCGGTAAACCAGTTGCACGCAAACCGCCCACTCGCCCTTACCCATCAATAAACTTCCCTCCCTGCCCTCTCCAAGGAAAATATATAAGCACTTCTTAAGCTGTTCTCAGGGCTCTCTGCTCTATTCAAGAGAGCTCTGAGCCCTTGCATGCCGGACTCCCAATAAAGCCTTTGCTGTTGCATGAGACAGTCTCTTGGTGGTCTCTTCAACCGACCCTCGCCCGATCTTTACATCTCGTGGCCCCAGTGAGATCCGGCAGCCGCAGATGAAAGACCCCCAACGGGCTCCTCTGGGGGTAAATAAGGCCCCTCTTTCTGGTTTCAGGATTCAGGTTAGGGTTTCACAAAATGGCTATTGGTAAAGAGCGTGAGCTCTCTCCCACGGTGACTGACACACATGTCACAGAGCCACAGGCCATGTCCCTGGGGGATGAACTCATGAAATCGAGGAACAATAGTCTCCTTGATTCAGTGATATTTTGTTTCGGATTCGGTATTGCCAGCCCATCATGTTTTGCCGGCTACTCAGTCCTGGTCTCAGTATTGGACGTCCATTGCCTGTCTTTATTGTCTTGTCTTGTCTGTGTCATGTGTCATTGCTTTTATTGTCTGTGTATATTTCATTATGGGACAGAGCACTTCAATGCCTCTGTTCCTGACCCTTGATCACTAGACCAAAGTCTGCTTAAGGGCTCAGAATCTATCTTTTTCAGTAAAATGCCGGATCTGGCAGATTCTGTGTCTCAGAATGACCCACCTTTGTAGTCGGATGGCCCCTAGAAGGATCTTTCTACTTCGCACTAATTTGAAAAGTTCAAGATATTGTCTTTTAGCAGGGGCCACGTAGACATCCAGATCAACAGCCATATATCTTAACTTGTCAGGACCTCTACAAATCTCCTCCTCCAAGGATGAAGCCTTTCCCTGTCCCTGCACCCGCTCCTACTCCTTCCCCCACGATTCTATCTCTTTAACTCTCTGCTCCTCCTCTTGCACCCTCTGTTCTCCATGAGTCTCAAGACTCTACTGGACTCTCCTCCCCCTCCTTATCCTCTGCCTTCATCCCCCAACTCCCAACACCCTCTAAGTGATTCCCCTGCTGCTGACTCAGCCTCTCCACCATTCAAAGAAGCTAGGATGGCCCAGCACCATCCAGATGACTGTCCCGTGGCACACAGAGCCCCTCCTTCCCTGGAGGAAGCTGGCCCGGCTAAAAGAACTCAGAGAACTCGCCAACGTTTTTACACCTGCCTACTTGGGATAACTGCCAACAACTCCTAGGGACTTTCTTTATGACAGAGGAATAACAGAAAAACCTCCAAGAAACTAAAAAAAAAATCCTCGGACCTGATTGGTGACCAACACAACTTCCCAACATAATCAAAGCCAGCTTACCCTTAAACCAAACCAACTGGAACCCCAACACCTTTGAAGATAAAGAGCATCTGTCCAATTATTGCCTGGCTCTAATAGCGGGTCTCCAAGGGGCTACTAGGTGACCAACTAATTTGGCCATGGTAAGAGAAATTATTCAAAGGCCTGATGAATCTCCCTCTTTGTTTCTAGAAAGAATTATGGAGGCATATAAGAGATATACTCCTTTCGATCCTCAGGCAGCGGATCAAAATTCATCTGTAACGATGGCCTTAATTGGGCAAGCTGCCATGGATATTAAAAAAAATTAAAAGAGAGATTTAGTCAGAGAAGCCGAGAAAATATACTATAAGAGAGAAACAGGGAGAAAGAAAGGGAGCAAAGGAAGGATGAGAGAAGCAAAAGACAGACTAAGGGATTGACCAAGATCCTGGTCACAACAAGAAAGAGGCCAGAAATTAAGACGTAAGGTGACAGGAAGGGATACCTGGGGCCATGCCAGAGGCCACCCCTGGCCTCAGATCAATGTGCCTACTGTAAAAAAAAAGGATACTGGGCCAAAGAGTGCCCTATAAAGAGACAGCCACGCCAGCCAGCCATTCTGACTCTGGAGCATGACTAAAAAAGTTGGGGCTCAGATCACTTCCCCTAGCTCAGGGTAACTTTTGAAGTGTAGCAGACCCCAGTAAACTTTGAAATGAAAACAGGAGCAGTATACTCAGCCCTTAAGGCCCCATTGGGCCCTCTATCAAATAAAAGGTCTGTAGTTCAAAGAACTAATGGCAGTAAATATCGGGCTTAGACTACTAAGAGGACCATGGACCTTGGGGAAGGAAAAATCTATCACTCCTTCCTAGTAATCCAGGAATGCCTGGACCCATTGATGGGCAGAGATCTGCTCACCAAGCTCTTGGCCTAAATAACTTTTAACCCTGAAGGCCCCCAAATGAAATTTCTAAATTCTTCAGTAAAAACTCCTATAGTCACGGCTTTAACTATATTAGTAGAAGATGAACATCCACTCTTCACACCCCCCAAGACTGATCAAACAGGCAAGCTACACCAGAAATGGATAACAGATTACGCAGATGCCTGGGCAAAAACTGCTGGGTTAGGCCTGGCCGTGAAACAACCTCCAATAACAGTGGAGTTAAAAACCTCAGCCTCCCCAATCAATGTCAAATAATATCCTCTAAGCAAAAAAAGCTAAAGATGAGATAAGGCCCCATATTCAGAAATATCTGGACTTAGGGCTCCTAAGGCCCTGTCAATTGGCCTGGAACACTCCCCTGCTACTAGAAAAAAAAGCCAGGAACCGGGGACTATTGTCCTGTTAAAGACCTAAGAGAGATCAACAACAGAGTGCAGGACATTCACCACACGGTATCTAATCCGTACAATCTGCTTAGCACTCTGAACCCTGAGCGGAAATGGTATACTGTTCTGGACTTAAAAGATGCTTTCTTTTGCTTGCCTCTGCATAAAGATAGTCAGTTGCTGTTTGCTTTTGGGTGGGTAGACCCAGAAACCTGAACGTCTGGTCAACTAACTTTGACTAGACTCCCACTGGGGTTCAAAAACTCCCCCACTCTCTTTGATGAAGCCCTCCACAGAGATCTCAGCAATTTCAGAACTATGCACCCCAAATCACCCAGCTTCAATACGTGAATGACCTGCTACTGGCAGCCAACACCAAGGAAAACTGTGAGTCTGGGACCCAAGCACTATTATATGAGCTTGCTCAACTTGGGTATAGAGTTTCGGCCAAAAAAGCCCAAATTTGCTAGCATGAAGTAATCTTCCTGGGCTGTTACCTTAGGGGCAGTAAACGATGGCTCACTGAGCCCAGAAAACAAACCATTGTGTAGATACCACCCCCATCTAACAGGAGACAACTCAGAGAGTTTCTTGGGACTGCTGGCTTTTGCAGGTTATGGATACCTGGGTTTGCGTCTTTAGCTGCTCCTTTATACCCGGTGTTAATGGGAGATGCCCAATTCCAATGGACCCCTGATCACCAGGAAGTTTTTGATAACATCTATGGACACTGACACTGAACGCCTCAACTTCACTGAGCTCAGGCTGCAATTACAGAAAACGCTACACTACGTTAAAAATGTACACCAACTCACTCACCTTGGTTCAATGAAACTGCAGGCATTCCTGTAGGATTAAGAACAGAGTTTTCCACTAACCGACTCACAGCGAAAGGAAATAACTGAACGGGTAACAAAAGCCTGTCGAGTCCGTCAATTGGTTAATGCTTACCCTTCCAGTTTCCTAGAGGAAAGCACCTACGAGGAACCAGAAAATGACAATTTTGGGAAGTGGACAATAGTGAAATTAAGCCAGCAACGTATGGACTTAAATATCTCCTAGTCTTTGTAGATACATTTTCAGGATGGACTGAAGCCTTACACACAAACACACACACACACAAAAAAACAACCAAACTGCACAAATGGTTTTCAAGAAGATCCTGAAAGATATTTCTCCAAGATACGCTCTGCCTAAGGCAATAGGGTCTGATAATGGACTGGTGTTCATGGCTCAGGTAAGTCAGGTGTTCACTGGGACCCTGTGGATTAATTTGAAGTTACATTATTCTTATATACCCCAGAGCTCAGGACAGGTAGAAAAAATAAATAGAACCATTAAAGAGACCTTAACGAAATTAAGCTTAGAGCCCAGCATAAAAGATTGGATTATGCTCCTGCCTTATGCACTGTTTCATGTGAGAAATACTCCCTCTCTTTCTTTGTGTAACCTCACCCCCTATGAAATTCTCTATGATGCCCATCATCCAGTAAGGAACCTAACCCCAACTCTAAGGCCTAACGATCACTTCCACACCCCCTTGCTTGACAGACTTAAAGTCATTGAAAGAACTCAGCGATACCTGTGGAAACAGCTGGCCACTGCCTACCAACCTTGGGAGGAGGGGACTCTAAGTCAATATCAAGTAAGAGACTTCGTCTACATAAGACAACATCAGGTGTCATCCCTGGAACCCCACTGGAAAGGAACATACCAGGTGCTACTTATAAAACCTAAAGCGGTAAAAGTAGACGGAATCACTTTTTGGATCCATGCCTCTCATCTCAAGCCTTCGCTGTGTCCAGACTCTTGTTGGAAACTGGAAAAGCCTGCTAACCATTTCAAATTGTGTATTCGCTATGTGGATAAGACTATAGACTCTCCCCTTGGCCACCAGTAGTTCTAACCCTCATCATTCCGTTCAGCAGCAATGGCTGATCACAAATCCTACTAGACAAGAAGTATGGTCTATCTCGCATACAGCCCCCTTAGAGACCTGGTGGCCATCTATCCACCCAGACATTTGTCAGCTCGGTATAGGTCTTTCCTATTGAGATATCCCTGATGAAGAGGATCCCACTAAAATTCCATTAAATCTCTTCTGTACCATAGATAATGGAAACAAACATTATGGATGCAGGGACACGCGAGACAGATTCAGGTTGGCTAGCCTAGATTACTATGTTTGCCTAGCGGACTATCAAAGGCACAAACAGCCACGGCTGTGTCGGGGAGAAGCCGACTTCTTGTGTAAGTCAAGTGAATGTGAGCATACAGGGGCTGCCTGGTGGAACCCAGACTCCTCATCAAATTCAGTACACAGCATTGGCCATATTACCAATTAGACAACCAAATACTATGGCCCCCAGAGGGTTCTCTAGATCCTCAAATTCTGCGTGACATTTTTAACTTTGGCAAGTTCTCAAAAGGGGGAAATTTCCCTATGTGGAATCCTTTTCCCTCCTTTGCTCACATCCTGTACTATGCTTCTCCAATAGTTCCTCACCCTCAGCCTTCTGCTCTAGACTCTCTGCTATCACTCCCATCTTAGCAAAATGATTTCTCCTCTCCAATTACTAAATCAAAAACCCAAACCTCCGCTGGTTCTCAGAACATTGCCCCCTTGCTGAGGTAGCAGGTACCAAGGTACCCCTTCACCCACTCACTCCTCTCTTTTCCTGTCAGTGCCTGCACTAGGTCCCAGCAAGTCCTCTAGCAAGCTAACCCAAAGCTCAAACCAGCTGATAAGAGGCCTCAGACCCCTATACAATATGTAATGAAAATGGCCTTTAAAGTTGCTTTGTCATCACTGAAAACAGGTTTCTAAGAATTTAAAGTCCCTCAAAGGCTTTTTGGAATATTTACTCCCATCTTCCCCTCTGCTCTACCTGTTCTACTGCTCAAGTTTTGTTTTAGGAAAATCCCAAACCCCTTTCCCATTTTTCTTTTACATCTCTCTTTCCTCATTCTTAGATCCACGGAGCTGCTCTCAGCCTCGACTACCCCGTCTTCCCCCTCTGTACTAGGTCCATAGAAATGTCTTAAATGACCTTCTCCAGAAGTCTTCACCAAGGCTTACTTTAGGTCTTTCAGCATAAGAGTCCCTCTAAAAGAGTTCAATGTACATAAACTTGCACTTTTCGTGTTGCCCTGTTCTACTTGACCACTGGCTGGAAAAATCACCACCCCTAAGCTAGACACCTCCTTACCAGTTTTTCACAAAATATGTGAACAAGGCCTCTGGCCTTGAGCTGGGGCTTCACCGAGATGGCTACATTTCTAAGATAAAAATGTTAGCAACTGGGCTCCATGGTGACAGCTGGCAGGGAGAAAAAAAAGAGAAAAAAAAGCTCTCCCCTTCCAAGGTGTCCTTGAAAAGTTCACTTGCCCAGAACAGAGGAAAAAAAAACAGAAACAAAAACTAATTTTTGTGAATTTCTGCAGACTGTGAACTTCTGAGCCTCTTCCCTTACATGTTGGGTACAAACTCTAAAACTACCAAAACTTGGGTTTCAGGGGATTAATTGATTACAAAAGAAGCAATGCCCTCTAAATCCGGATGCAACCAAATAAGAATGTTTTCCTCACTTTGGTGCTATCTTAGGTGCATTTTCTTGTCCATCCATAAAACAGTATAATTCTATACACTTTAACATTATTTATGTTTTCATAAAATGGTCAATAGATGTGATTAATTATGTAATGATGTAGATGTTTTTCAGAGTGCTCTATCATGACGCAGGTTCATTTAAAGTTCAAATAGGGGGGCATACAACCCGGTTCCACCGGGAACCTGTATCCCTCACTTTAGCCATCCTATTAGGAATAATAATTGCTGACGGCGTGGGCACAGGAAGAACTGCCCTAGTCCATGAGACACAACAAAGACACAATTAGAAGCAGAAATAGACCAAAGCTTAAAGACATTAAAAACCGACATCACAGCTTTACAGGAATTTTAACCTCTCTCTCTCTGAAGTTGTTTTATAGAGCAGGCGAGTGTTGGACCTCCTCTTCATGAGAGAAAGGTGCCTTTTTGCTTGCATTGAGGGAAGAATGTTGTTTTTATGCCGACAATACTGGAGTTGTAAAAGAATCAATGAGTAAATTAAGAAAACGACTTGAAGAGCGTCAAAGAGAGACAGAGGCCCCAGAAGGAAGGTTTGAGTCTTTGTTCACATAGTCAACCTGGTTAACTACGCTTTTATCTGCCAGGGCCGTTCCATTAATAATCCTCATATTATTGCTAACGGTAGGACCCTGTTTGCTCAACCGTGTAGTTTCCTTTCTAAACCAAATCGAACATGTTATTAAACCTAACCATACACTGTTCTCTCAATCTAATTTTACAGAAAAGTGGGGACAGAGTTGGTCTTAAAATACAGGAATATAGAGGATCTTCCACCTGCTGAGAAACTCAAGGGTCCATGCAGAAATGATCCCTGGAGAAGATGTAGGCAACTATGAAGGACCTGAGAGAGCAGAAGTCTTCCATGGCAAACAACCTGCTCAGGATGAAGGGATGTGTCTGAATCAGCCACTCTCTTCTTAATGTATAGAAGATGGACCAAAGCAGGCATGTGTTGAGCTGCTCCTGCATGCCTATGGTTGACATACCACTCTAACTGGTGAAAGTGTCACAGGAAGTAGGGGCAGCCTCCTTCTCATGGGAACCTTGGAAGCAACTGTTAGGACAAAGTTGTTGCCAAGGCAGTGACCTCATTCAGTTGCTAAAGGAAGTTACCTCACCTAACTTCCTTGGTGATGGAACTCTCTGAACTTGGAATCCAGGAATCCAGGCACCAAGAGCCAGTCCCAGTCCCAGTCCCAGTGGTCAAACTTATTTTGATTTACCAAGGACAGACTCAGTCTTTCTTGGAACCTACTGATGTGAGGATGGCCAAATGCAAGTAAAGCTATGAATAGGGGCCTTTCCTGAGAAAGCAGGCAGTGGCTCACCGCTGGCTCCTGACAACTTCACAGAGTTGGCCAAGGAGACCAGATTTGAGACAGAACAGGCCATTTCCAGAGAACATAGTATGGCCAACCAGTCAGAGGACACTCCGGATAGTCACAGACCTACATGGGGGAAGGAGGTGCCTTTGTGGTGTGGGTGTGGGTTTGTGGTTTTGTCTCATGTTCTGAGAATAGGTATGAAAGGCGGTTTGTTTTGTTTGGAGTGAACTGTTTCTAGTAAGTCGTTTGACAAGGTGAGTGTTTCTATGTCTATGTATCCCACTATGTCCGTGGTTGTAGACATTAGAAAAGAGAATGCATCAATGAATATGTCCTATCTAGTAGAAAGCTTCCCAGCATTCATCCTGCCCTATTTATGAATGGACTGCAGCTTGCCTTATTGATGTGAAACACCTGCTATCTACCTAAGTTCCTGTTTTCTTCCTGAATTCTCGCCACTCTCCAGAATAGGCTCATGGTTTTGTGTTTAAGATATGTACAACCTTGAAGCTCTGTGACATGACCATGTACTGAATAGCTGAAGGGAATGGCGAGCATCTAAGAAAACTCAGATATCAGTTTGACCAAGAAAATCTCAGTGAAGAAACCCTGCTTGGGGCCTTTTGTTTACCAATTCTTCTGTTGCCCTGAATGTCAGGAAGGTCTTTTCCTCAGTCCACCACTTTGTGAAGCCTGAAGAAAACAGTTTTCAAATGGAAATGAATGGGCATTACCTGTGGCTCTTTGCTTAATTGCTTTGGAAAGGATGTGTCTGAATCAGCCTATTTGCCTTGTGTGAGGGTGTGGCTTAGATTCTCAGCTCCTGATGGATCTAAAGAAAGATCCCATGTGTACATCCAAAACCAAAATGGCCAAAAGAGCAGTCCTTGTGGATGAAGTCTCTCGCCTCTTCTGTAACTTTCCTGACCTCCATCAAGCCAGAATAGGGATCCTTTGGGTCAAATGAGTTCTTCAAAGCCCTGCAGAGGCTAGCCCATAGTTTCTTGGGTTTTCTCAAGACTCCAATTCACATAAGGAATCCAAACTCCACAGTCAGTTGGCCTCAAATTGAAAAAGCAAAGCAGTATTAATGGGAGGCCTATTTGATCTCTCCTGGTTCACAAGAAGGGTGTCCAGGCCACCCTGACTTTAGGCAAATTAGGTGCAAGAGAGCTTATTTTGGACAAGGTCTTGGGCTGTGCCCCTCATGGAAAACTTTTGCCAGAGGTCATTATGAGTGTCTATATGGAAAAAGATGAGCGCCACATTGGAGTGTTTTGTTTTAAATTTTCGTCATTTGGGTGGCGGTTGGAAGAGATGACTTGGTCCACATGTTCTTGAACTCTGGTGTGATTCCCTTAGAAACTGAGTTCTCAAACTGACCTCAGAGAAGTATTGCCATGAATAGTGATGAGATTTTATGAAGCCAGGCATGAGTGTCGCCCTTGGAAACTAAGTTCTAGGCCCAGGATGTCTTTCCACAGAGCACTAGGCCTCTCAGCCAGGATACCACATGATTTTATTCTGAAAGATTTGGCACTCATAGTTGAGAGTCAAAACTCATATGTACCTCACATTGTAGACCTCATTGGGCATAATATCATGTGATCTTTTGGCCACTCTTTGGGAAGCCTTACCTGTGAGTGTTCTCCAGAACTTTCATTGAAATGAGCTTCCTAACCATTTAATGGTTCCTGAAAGAATTGAAACTCACAGTGCCTCCAACTTCATCCTTGAAAAATGGCTAGAAAAATACCATAAAATTTTTGAAATTCCCATCACCAGGTGGCACTGGAGAACCTTTGGATGTCCTGTTACTGATCATGAATATACCAGACAGTGCCTTGATTGACTGGGTTTCATGTAAATGGTGTAGAACAGAGATGCCAGTAAGTTGGACTCTGTTGAGTAGTTGTACTAGAGCAGTGGTGGGCAGGTATGTGATAAAACATCTGTGGTGGGGCCATGTGGATCTTCCATTGGCTTCAAAATGGCTTCTGACTGACATGGTGCAGCCAACAGAACCTTCCATGTAAAGGCAACTTGTTATATGGAGAGTTTTCAGGACATTGTTCAGAATCAGGTTGCTATGGTCAAGGGGGCAAGCTATGTGGGATAGAATCCTGGTTCTTGTATCCTCCTGCAGAACCTGACCCACCACACATGACAGAACTCCCTCTTGCACTGAGACCCAATTGAACTCCTTGTATTTCGTGAAGCAAATACCAAACTCCCAGTGCAGCAGGAAGAAACAAAACGAAAATGGAGGATGACCATATGGCTTCAAAGTGCACATGGAGAGACATTTAGCCCCCAGTGGCCACAGTTTACCTAAAAAGAGAATTTAGCACTGCTGCCTCATGTTCATTGGGAAATAAGAAAGCATGTCCTCCAGGTCTCATAGATGCAGACCAAGCTTTTATGGTCTCACTAGAAAGGAAGCTAAAGCTCCTGACAACAACATATTTTTCAAGTGCCCAACCTCACAGGCAGTTTCTCAAGAAGTGTCTATGCCAGCAGACCTCCATGTTTGTGGAGTGTTTACCCTGTCCCTTACCTTTGGAAACTCCTCTGCCACTTCCAAGGTGTGGGCTCCTGAGCATATTCCATTCCAGATATTTGTTCACAGATTTTCTAAATCTTCTCCTCTAATTGTGTCTTACTTGGGGCGAAGGTATTGTCAAGGCATTGTTCTGGATGAGAGTGGGAAGATTTTTGTGTAGCACATATTTACATACACATTGGATTCATTTTCAATTTTCCATTTGAAATACTGAATCCTTGACACTAACCTATACCCTACTAGATTCTGACAACTAATTCTAATATAATGGAGAAAAATAACCCAAACAGAATAGAAATACTAGCACTTCAGGGGAGCCATGGTGTATAGTTGGTCTTCCCTTTTGCATGATATAGGGTAGGAGTTATAAATCTTGTCAATTTTTTGTTGAAAGAGTTCTGCATGTGTTTTTAAAGTTAACAGATATGTGAATTCCTGTCTCCCTTTTTCTGTAGCCAATTCAGCACATGTATTTTTATATGAACATATAGAATCCTACCTGGTATCACACCTATATTCTTGAGAGGTGGCTAACTTGGCAGAGACAAAGTGTGAGAAGAAATCACTCCTCCTAAATGCTTTCGGAACTGATAATTCAAATTATGAGTGAGCTTCTTAGTTGAAAAACATTATACATAAATCCATGTTCAGTAAAATTAATATTTTTGGATCTGTGGATGATATATATTTCACGATGAATTTTAATTGGCATATATATTGCTACTTTTTAATGTCTCTGTGTGTGTTTTGTATATATATATATATATATATATATATATATATATATATATATATATACTCTCTAGATTTTTCAAAATATGAAATATATGTGTCTTATTATACACTCCCTAAATTCATTCTTGTTCATGTATGTGGTTTTATATTCAAATTTTCATAAGATTATTTTCAGAAATATTCATCCACCTGAAATACATATTTGTTTTATAGTATTGAAAACTCACTTCAGTAAATGGTGCAAACAAATCCTTATATTTTTACAGTAACTGACCCACTTTAACATCAATGCAAGTAGATTCCTATGGGACATGATGTGTATTTTGACGTTCATTTTTATACAACACTGGTACATTACTATTTCTTCAGTTTTTGTACATCATAGAATATACATTTCATCCACAACTTCATAAATTTAAAGAAATTTGTAACACATTCTATCACTTCCTGCTTCAGAACATATGTATTCCTCTTTGTTTTTGACTGGTCATTTCATGAGACTTCTTTCCAAACACATTATTTTCGATTTCCATAATCAATTTTGAAGCAAAATTCACACACTCTTTATGATGAACCACACCCGTAATATTTCCATTGCATGTATAAATGGTTGGAATGAATGTATGTATATCAACATATGATTCCCTGTGTATATTCAGATATCAATTTATTCCAATTTCTAAAGTTCGAACCAGTTATATTATTTATTCGCACTATGGTCTATTCATGCATTATCTCTATATTCATACACACATGGTACACCTATATGTACCCCCAATACCAATTTATACCTCTTCAAACTATTGCTCCAAGAAATGGTGGTAGAAATACTCATGTCACCTGATCTACATATACATTTTATCACAGTAATATTCTGGCCACAAAATGCAAAGTCACACTTACGATTGTACAAAAGCCTAAATGGAATGTGAGTATGGAATGAAAATCACCCATGTCCAGGTTGCCTAATGCTCTCAAATGTCAATCCTATTGGTGACTACATATTTGTTTCTTCCTAAGATTATATATTCAATCTCAAGCCTGTTGAAAATATCTATTGCTATCACTCATTTTATACTTTGCCTGATTTCCTTATGTCTCTATTGATATCTGCTTTCCTACATATTTTCCCCAGTTCATCATTGTGACTGACTCTTCACATGTGCTGACATTTACATTTTTTTGTGTACCTGAAACCCTATTGCTAAAGAACTTTTTGTCCAAATCCTATACTCACACGTTTTTCTAATCTTACCAACTCTCTTCGTAATCTTACCAACTCTCCCTTTTTGAATGGATGTTCTCCTCAACATTCAATCATCTAAGGTACAAGATCCTATGCCATTGTGTATAGATTTATCTGAGACATCTGGGCAGAACATAATTCAAAGCTAACTATTCCCATCAAGGACCCAATGACCTTCTGGGCTTTAAATCTTACTGAGATTTCTGTTTTCATACATATATTTCACCTCTATAATCTTATAAATATCGCAGGTTCCCAATACCATTATTCATCCAGCAGAATGATCCTAACCCAAATCAAAAATGTTATTAACCCTAACCATACACGATTCCCTCAATCTACCTTTATAGAAGAGCAGGGACAGAGTTGGTCTTACAATACAGGAATGTAGGAGATCTTCAACCTGCAGAGAACCTCAAAGGTCCATGCAGAAATGATCCCTGGAGAAGATATAGGCAGCTATGAAGGACCTGAGAGAGCAAAAGTCATCTTCCATGACAAACAACCAGGTAAGGATGAAGGGATGTGTCTGAAGCAGTCTCTCTCTTCTTAATCTAGACAAGATGGACCAAACCAGGCCTGTGTGGAGAGCTGTTCCCGGGTGCCTATGGTTGATATTCCATTTTAACTTGTAAAAGTGTCATAGGAAGCAGGGGCACGCTCCATTTCATGGACCCTTGGATGCAACTGTTAGGACAAAGTGGTTGCCAAGGCAGTGACCTCATTCAGTTCTAGAGGAAGTGACCTACGTCACTTTCTTGTTGATGTACCACTCTGAACTTTGGATCCAGGGAGACAGGCACCCTGAGGCAGGCCCAGTCCCAGTCCCAGTGGTCTCACATGTTTGGATTAACCTAGGACAGAGTCAGTCTTTCTTGGCAAATACTGAATTGAAGAGGGACAAATGCCAGGAAAGCTCTGAAGAGGGGCTTTTTTTTTTTTTTTTTTTGATAAAGCAGGCAGTGGCTCACCGCTGGCTCCTGACAACATCACAGTGTTGGCCAAGGAGACCAGATCTGACATACAACAGCCCATTTCAGGGGAACATAGTATGGCCCACCAGTCAGAGGATGCTCTGGATAGTCACAGACCTACTTGGGGAAAGAAGGTGCCTTTGTGGGTGTGTTTGTGTGTTAGTGATTTTGTCTCATGTTTTAAGAATATGTAGGAAAGTCGGTTTGTTTAATTTGGAGTGGCCTGTTTCTAGTAAGTCCTTTGAGAAGGTGAGTGTTTCTGTGTATCCCACTGTGTCCGTGGTTGTAGACAATAGAAAAGAGAATGCATCAAAGGATGTGTCCTGTCTAGTAGAAATCTTTGCAGCATTCATCTTGTCCAATTTATGAATGGACTGCAGCTTACCTTATAGATGGGCAACACCTACTACCTTTCTACATTCCTGATTTCTTCCTGAATTCTGGCCACTCTCCCATAGGCTCATGGTTTTGTGTTCAAGATATGTATCTACTCCACAATCTGGGACATGGCCATGTACTGGATAGCTGAAGGGAATGTTGAGTATCTCAGAAAACTCAGATATCAGTGTGACCAGGAAAGTCTCAGTGGAGAAACTCTGCTTTGGGAATTTGCTTTCCTATTGTTCTGTTGCCCTGAATGTAAGGAAGGTCTTTGCCTAAGGCCACACCTTTCGAAAGCCTGAAAAAATCAGTTTTCAAATGGAAATAAATTGGCATCACCTGAGGATCTTTGCTTAATTGCTTTGCAAAGGGATATGTCTGAATCCGCCTCTTAGTGCAGTGTGAGTCCATGGCTCAGATTCTCAGCACCTGATGGATCTAAAGAAAGATCCCATGTGTGCATTCAATTCCAAAATGGCCAAAAGAGCAATCATTGTTGATGAAGTCTCTTGCTTTCCTCTGTAAGGTTCCTGATCTCCATCAAGTCAGAAGAGGGATCCTTTGGGTCAACTGAGTTCTTCAAGCCCTGCAGAGGCTAGCCCATAGGTGCTTGGGTTTTCTCATGACTCCAAATCACATAAAGAAACTATACCTGACAGTCAGTATGCCTCAAATTGGAGAAGCGGAACAGTATTAATGGCAGGCATCTTTGATCAGCCCTGGTTCACAGGAACGGTGTCCAGAAACACTGACTTTAGACAAATGAAGGGCAAGGGAGCTTATTTTGACATTGTCTTGTGCTGTGTGCCTCATGGAAACTTCCAGCCAAGGTTATGATTAGTGTCTATATGAAAGAAGATAAGGGGCATGTGTGAGTGTTTTGGTTTTAATTCTGGTCATTTGTGTGGCGGTTGGAAGAGATGACTGGGTCACCAGGGATTGAACTCTGGTGTGTTTCCCCTTAGAGACTGAGTTCTGAAACTGACCTCAGAGAAGTATTGCCATGAATTGTGTTGGGATTTTAGGAGGCCACGCATGAGAGTCGCCCTTGGAACCTGAGATCTAGGACCAGGGTGGCTTTCCACAAAGAACTGGGAATCTCAGCCTGGATATCACATGATTTTATTCTGAAAGACTTTGCAGCCATAGTAGAGAGTCAAAACACATAGGACCTCACATTGTAGACCTCAATGGTCCTGGCTTCAAGTGACCTTCTGTCCACTTTTTGGAAAGCCTTGTCTGTGAGAGTTCTCCAGAATTTTCTTTGAATTGAGCTTTCTCAACATTTAATGGTTTCTGAATAACTGAAATTCACAGTGCATCCAATGTCATCCTTGAAAAATGGCTAGATAAATACCATGAAATTTTTGAAATTCCCATGACCCGGTGGCACTCAAGAAACATTGGATCTCCTATTGCTTATCATGAGTGTACCAGAGAGTGCCTTGATTGACAGGGTTTTCTGAAAATTGTTTAGAACAGACATGCCAGTAATTTGTAGCCTGCTGAGAAGTGGGCGTAGAGCAGTGGTGGGCAGGTGTGTGATAAAGTATCATGGTGGGTCCATGTGGATCTGCCATTTACTTCCAAATGGCTTGTGACTGACATAGTGCAGACTTCAGACCCTTATATGTAATGGCATCTTGTTATATGGCGAGGTTTCAGGGCAATGTTCAGAATCAGGTTGCTATGAACAAGGGGGCAATCTTTGAGAGATAGAAACCTGGTTTGTGCATTTTCTTGCAGAGCATAACCCACCACACGTGACAGAACTCTCTCCAGCACTGTTTCCCAGTTGAACTCCTTGTATTTCGTGAAGCATGTACCAAACTCCAAGTGCAGCAGCAAGAAACACCACGAAAATTGGAGGATGACCAAATGGTTTCACAGTCCACACGGGGAGAAAATAAACCCCCAGGGGCCACAGTTTATCTACAAAGAGAGAATTCAGCACTGCTGCCTCGTGTTCATTGGAAAATAAGAAACTTTGTCCTCCAGGTCACATAGATGCAGACCCAGCTTTGAGGGTATCACTACAAAGGAAGCTTAACTCCTGACAAAAACCTATATATCAGTGCCCAACCTCTGTGGCAGTTTCTCAAAAAGATTTAGGCATGCAGAGCTCCATACTTGTGGAGTGTGTACCCTGTCCTTACTTTTGAAAACTCCTATACCACCTCCAAGTTTGTGCACTCCTGAGCATTTTCCATTACAGAAATGTAATCACAGATTTTGCAACTTTTCTTCTCTAATTGTGTCTTACTTGGGGCGAAGATAATTTCAAGGCATTGTTCTGGATGAGAGTCGGAAGATTTGTTTTAGCACATATTTGCATACACATTGGATTAATTTTCCTATTTTTCCATTCGCAATTCTGAATCCCTGACACTAACCCATATTCTAATAGACTCCGACTACTAATCCTAATATGATGGAGAAAAATAACCCAAACAGTACGTAAATACATGCAGTTCAGGGTTGGACTTGCCTTTTGCATGATAAAGGGTAGGTATTATGAATCTAGTCAATTTTTAATTGAAATAGTTCTCCATGTGTTTTTAAAGTTAACAAATATGTGAATTACTGTCTCTCATTTTCTGGAGCCTATTCAGCACATGTATTTTTATATGCACAAATAGAATCCTACATGGTATCAAACGTACATTCTTTTGAGTTACATGACTTGGCAGATACAAATTGTGAGAAGTGATCACTCGTCCTAAACGCTGTTAGAACTGAAAATTCAACCTATGGGTGAGCTTCCCAGTGGAACAACATTATACATAAACCCATGTTCAGTAAAATGAATGTTTTTGCATCTTTATGATATATATTTCATGATGAATTTCGATTGGCATATATATTGCTACTTTTTAATTTCTGTGTTTGTGTGTGTGTGTGTCCATATATGTGTATCTATCTATCTATCTATCTATCTATCTATCTATCTATCTATATATATATACTGTCCAGATTTTTAAAAATATGAAAAATATGTGTCTTATATACACTCCCTAAATTCATTCATGTTCATGGATGTGGATTAATAATCAACTTTTCACAAGATTATTCTTAGAAATACTCATACACATGAAATACATAGTTGTTTCCTAGTACTGAGAACTAACTTCAGTGAAAGGTGCATACAAATTCTAATATGTCTGCATTAACTGACCCAGTTTAACATCAATGCATGTTGGTTCCTATGGGACATGATGTGTATTTTGACGTTAATTTTTATTCCACACTGGTACATTACTATTTCTTCAGTTTATGCACATCATAGGATATATATTTCATTCACTAGTTAGCAAATTTATAGGCATTTGTTTCACTTTTAGTCACTTCCTGCTCCAGAACACATGTATTTCTCTATGTTTCTTGACTGGTCTATTCATGAGACTTTTTTTTCCAAATATATTGTTTTCGATTTCCATATCAATTTTGAAGAAAAACTCACACACCCTTCATGATTAACCATAACCATAAGATAATCATTAGATATATAACTGGTTGGAATTAATGATTGTATATCAATATAACATTTCTTATATATTTTCAGATATCCGTTCAATCCATTATTTAAAGTGGATCCAGTTATATTATTTATTCACAGTATGGTCTATTCATGCATTATGTCTATATTAATAGAAGCAGGGTACACCTATTTCTACCCCCATACTAATTTATAAATCTTCAAAATATTGCTCTCAGAAATGGTGGAAGAAATACTCATGTCACCTGATCTACATACACATTTTATCACAGAAATATTCCGGACACAAAAAGCAAAGATCACACTTACAATTGTACCAAAGCCTAAATGGAAAGATAGCATGCATTACTAAAAACATCCATGTGCAGGTTGCCTAATGCTCTCAAATATCAATCCTATTGGTGACTACATATTTGTTTCTTCCTAAGATTATATATTCAACTTCAAACCTGTTGAAAATGTCTAACCCTATCACACACTTTATACTTTGCTTGATTTCCTAATATCTCTATTGATATCTGCTTTCCTACATGTTTTCCCCAGTTCATCATTGTGACTGACTCTTCACATGTGCTGACATTTACATACACTCTCTACCCGAAACCCTATTGCTGAAGAACTTTTGGTCCAAATCCTATACTCAATCTTCTTTCTAAACCTACCAACTTCCTTCCTAATCCTACCGAATATCGGTTTTTGACTGGATGTTCTCTTCAGCATTCAATCATCCAAGGTACAAGGTCCGATGTATATTGATTTATCTGAGACATCTGTGCAGCACATTACTCAAAGTTAGGTATCCCACTCAAGTCCCCAATGCCCTTCTGGGCTTCAAATCTTACCTAGATTTCTGCTTTCATACTTATATTTCACATGTATACTCTTGTAAATATCACAGGTTGCCAATACCATTATTCATCCTGCAGAATGATTCGTAACCCAAATCGAACATGTTATTAACCCTAACCATACACTGTTCCCTCAATATAACTAACTTAAGAGCAGCGACAGAGTGGGTCTTACAATATAGGAATGTAGAAGATCTTCCACCTGCTGAGAACCTCAAAGATCCATGAAGAAATGATCCTTGGAGAATATGTAGGCAGCTATGTAGGACCTGAGAGAGCAATAGTCATCTTCCATGGCAAACAACCTGGTCAGGATGAATTGATGTGTCTGAGTCAGCCTCTCTCTTCTTAATGTAGAGAAGATGGACCAAACCAGGCCTCTGTGGAGAGCTGTTCCAGGGTGCCTATGCTTGATATATCATTCTAACTTCTGAATGTGTCACAGGATGTTGGGGCAGCCTCTATCTCATGGGAACCTTGGAAGCAACTGTTAGGACAAAGTGGTTACCAAGGCAGTGACCATATTCAGTTCCTGAAAGAAGTGACCTCACTTCACTTCCTTGGTGATGGAATTCTCTGAACTTGGGATCCAGGAAGCCAGGCACCAAGAGCCAGTCCCACTCCAGACCCAGTGGGCTAACTTGTTTGCTTTTCCCAAAGACATAGTCAGTCTTTCTTGGTACCTGCTGATATGAGGATGGCCAAATGCCAGCAGAGCTCTGAAGAGGGGCCTTTCCTGAGAAAGCAGGTAGTGGCTCACCGCTGGCTAATTACAACTTCACAGAGTTGGACAAGGAGACCAGATGTGAAACAGGACAGGCCATTTTGGGGGAACATAATATGGCCCACCAGTCAGAAGACACTTCGGATAGTCACAGACCTATTTAGGGGAAGAAAGTGCCTTTGCCGTTGTAGGTGTGAGTTTGTGGTTTTTTCTCATGTTCTGAGAATAGGTAGGAAAGGTGGTTTGTTTAGTTTGGAGTGGACTGTTTCTAGTAAGTCGTTTGACATTGTGCGTGTTTCTATGTCTGTGTATCCCACTGTATCCATGGTTGTAGACATTAGAAAACAGAATGCATCAATGGATGTGTTGTCTCTAGTTGAAAGCTTCCGCGATTCATACTGCGCAATTGATGAATGGACTGCAGCTTGCCTTATGGATGGGCAACATCTATTATCTTCTAAAGTTCCACTTTTCTTCGTGAATTCTGGCCACTCTCCAGAATAGAATCATGGTTTTGTTTCCCAGATATGTAACACCACAAGGCTCTGTGACATGGCCATGTTCTGGATAGCTGAAGGGAATGAGAGCATCTCAGAAAACTCAGATATCAGTGTGACCAGTAAAGTCTCAGTGGAGAAACCCTTCTTTGGGCCATTTGCTTAATTCTATTTCTATTACCCTGAATGTCAGAAAGGTCTTTGAATCAGGCCACCCCTTTGTGTAGCCTGAAGAACACTGTTTTCATATGGAAATGAATGGACACCACCTGTGGCTCTTTGCTTAATTGCTTTGGAATGGGATGTGTCTGAATCAGCCTCTTGTCCTTGTATGAGGTTGTGGCTTAGATTCTCAGCACCTGATGGATTTAAAGAAAGATCCCATGTGCTTTCAAAACTAAAATGTCCAAAAGAGCAGTCATTGTGGATGAATATTTTTGACTTCTTGTTTTAGGTTCCTGAACTCCATCAAGTGAGAATAGGGATCATTTGGGTCAAATGAGTTCTTGAAATCCGTGCAGAGGCTACCCCATATGTGCTTGGGTTTTCTCATGACTCCAAATCACATAAAGAATTATACCCTACAGCCAGTAGGCTGAAATTGGAGAAGTGGAACACTTTAACAGCAGGAATATTTGATCACTCCTGGTTCACAGGAAGAGTGTCCAGGCCACCATGATTTTAGGCAAATAAGGGGCAAGTGAGCTTATTTTGGACACTACCTTGGGCTCATAGAAACCTCCAGCTAGAGGTTATGAGGAGTGTCTACATGGAAGAAGATGATGGGCCTGTGGGAGTGTTTTGATTTTAATTGTGGTAATTTTTGTGGCGGTTGGAAGGGATGACTGGATCCACCTGGGCTTGAACTCTGGTGTGATTCCCCTTAGAGACTGCATTCTGGAATTGACCTCAGAGAAGTATTGCCATGAATTTGTTGGGATTTTAGGAGGACACACATAAGACTCACTCTTGGAAACTGAGATCTATGCCCAGGGTGGCTTTCCACAGAGGCCTTGGAATCTCAGCCAGGATATCACATGATTTTATTATGAAAGACATGGTAGCCATAGATGAGAGTCAAAACACGCATGGACCTTACATTGTAGACGTCAATTGGCCTGGCTTTATGTGACCATTTGGTAATTCTTTGAGAAGCCTTGACTGTGAGAGTTCTCTAGAGCTTTCATTGAAATGAACTTTCTCAACACTTAATGGTTCCTGAATGAATTGAGACGCACAGTGCCTCTAACTTCATTTTTGAAAAATTGCTAAATAAATACCATGAAATTTTTTAAATTCCCATGACCAGGTGGAACTGCAGAAAATTTGATGTCCTGTTGCTTATCATGTGTATACCAGACAGTGCCTTGTTTGACTGGGTTTCATGAAAATGATGTAGAACACGAGATGCCAGTAATTTGGAGCCTTCTGAGTAGTGCGCTTAGAACAGTGGTGGGAAGGAGTGTGATAAAACATCATGGAGGGGCTATGCGGATCTGCCATTGGCTTCCAAATGGCTTGTGACTGATATAGTGCAGACATGAGACCCTTATATGTAAAGGCATCCTGTTATATCAAGAGTTTTAAGGGCAATGTTCAGAAAAAGGTTGCTATGGTTATTGGGGCAAGCTCTGTGCGATAGAAGCCTGGTTGGTGCATTCTCCTGCAGACCCTGACCCACCACAAGTGACAGAACTCCCTCCAGCACTGTATCCCAGATGAACTTCTTATATTTTGTGAAGCAAATACCAAATTCCCAGTGCAGCAGCAAAAAACACCATGAAAAGTGGAGGATGACCAAATGTCTTCACAATCCCCACTGGGAGACACTTAGCCTCCAGTGGCCACAGTTTACCTACAAAGAGAGAATTGAGCACTGCTGCCTCATGTTCATTGGAATATAAGAAACCATCTCTTCCCGGTAACATAGATGCAGACCCAGCTTTGATGGTCTCACTACAAAGGAAGCTAAAGCTCATGACAGCAACATATATTTCAGGATCCCAACCTCAGAGGCCATTTCCCAAGAATTCTTAGGCCAGCAGAGCTCCTTGTTTGTGGAGTGTTTACCCTTTCCTTTACTTTTGGAAACTCCTCTACCACCTCCAAGGTTGTGAACTCCCAAGCATATTCCATTCCATATATGTATTCCTAGATTTTTACACTTTTCTACTCTAATTGTGTCTTACTTGGGGCAAAGATATTGTCAAGGCATTGCTCTGGATGTGAGTGGGAAGATTTTTGTGTAGCACATATTTACATACACATTGGATTCATTTTCCAATTTTCCATTTGAAATACTTAACCCCTGACACTAACCTGTACCCTACTAGTCTCTGACTAATAATCCTAAAATGATGGTGAAAAATAACCCAAAAAGAATAGAAATACAAGCAGTTCAGAGGAGGCATGGTGTATAGTTGGAATTGCCTTTTGCATTATATAATGTAGGAGTTTTAAATCTAGTCAATTTTTTTGTTGAAATAGTTCTACATGTGTTTTTAAAATTAACAAATATATGAATCCCTGTCTCCCTTTCTCTGTAGCCTATTCAGCACATGTATTTTTATATGCACATATAGAATCCTACCTGATATCACTTGTACACACATGTGAGGTGGCTGAATTGGCAGATGCAAATTGTGAGAAGAGATCACTCCTCCTAAACGCTGTTGGAACTGAAAATTCAACCTACGGGTGAGCTTCCTAGTTGAATAACATTATACATAAATCCATGTTCAGTAAAATGAATATTTTTCGATCTTTGGATTATATATATTTCATGATGAATTTCGATTGGCATATATATTGCTACTTTTTTTTTCTTTTATTGGTTGCTCGAAACATTACAAAGCTCTTGACATATCATATTTCATACATTAAATTCAAGTGGGTTTTGAACTCCAATTTTTACTCCAAATACAGAATGCAGAATCACGTCAGTTACACATCCATATTTTTACATAATGTCTTATTAGTTACTGTTGTATTCTGCTACCTTTCCTATGCTCTACTATCCCCCCTCCCCTCTCTTGCCATCTTCTCTCTCTACCCTACCTACTGTCATTCATTTCTCTTATTGTTTATTTTCCCATTACACTCACAACCTCTTATATGTAATTTTTTTGTAACAATAAGGGTCTCCCTCCATTACCATGCAATTTCTCTTTTCTCTCCCTTTCCCTGCCACCTCATGTCTCTGCTTAATGTTAATCTTTTCTTCATGCTCTTCCTCTCTGCTCTGTTCTTAGTTGCTCTCATTATATCAAATAAGTCATTTGGTATTTGTTTTTTTGGGATTGGCTAGCTTCACTAAGCATTATCTGCTCTAGTGCCATGCATTTCCCTGCAAATTCCATGATTTTGTCATTTTTTAGTGCTGCGTAATCCTCCATAGTATATAAAAAAAAAACATTTTTTTTTTATCCATTCATCTATTGAAGGGAATCTGGGTTGGTTCCACAGTGTAGCAATTGTGAATTGTGCTGCTATGAACATCGATGTGGCAGTATCCCTGTAGTACGCTCTTTTAAGGTCTTCAGGGAATAGTCCGAGAAGGGCAATAGCTGGTTCAAATGGTGCTTCCAATCCCGGCTTTCCCAGGAATCTCCATACTGCTTTCCAAATTGGCTGCACCAGTTTCAGTCCCATCAGCAATGTACAAGAGTACCCTTTTCCCCACATCGTCCCCAGCACTTGTTGTTGTTTGACTTCATAATGGCTACCAATCTCACTGGATTGAGATGGTATTTTAGGGTGGTTTTGATTTGCATTTCTCTGACTGCAAGAAATGGAGAGCATTTTTTCATGTACTTATTGATTGATTCTATGTCCTCCTCTGAGAAGTGTCTGTTCAGGTCCTTGGCCCATTGGGTTATTTGTTATCTTATTGTCTAATTATTTGAATTCTTTGTATACTTTACATACTCTGGATATTAGGGCTCCATCTGAAGGGTGAGGAGTAAAAATTTGTTCCCATGATCTAGGCTCCATATTTACCTCTCTTATTGTTTCTCTTTCTGAGAAAAAAAATTTTCAGTTTAAGTAACTCCCATTTGTTGATTCTTGTTATTAACTCTTGTGCTATGGGTGTCCTATTAAGGAATTTGGAGCCTGACCATACAGTATGTAGATCGGAACCAACTTTTTCTTCTATCAAATGCAGAGTCTCTGATTTGAATCTAGCTCCTTGATCCACTTTGAGTTAACATTTGTGCATGGCGAGAGAAAGGGATTCAGTTTCATTTTGTTGCATGTGGATTTCCAGTTTTCCCAACACGATTGGTTGAAGATGGTATCCTTCCTCAATTGCATGCTTATAGCTCCTTTATCAAATATAAGATAGTTGTAGCTTTTTGTATTAGTCTCTGTGTCCTCCATTCTGTACCATTGGTCCACCCGCCTGTTTTGGTACCAGTACCATGCTGTTTTTGTTATTATTGCTCTGTAATATAGTTTGAAATCTGGTATCGCTATACCGCCTGATTCACACTTCCTGGTTAGAATTGCTTTTGCTATTCTGGGTCGTTTATTTTTCCATATGAATTTAATGATTGGTTTATTTATTTCTACAAAAAATTCCTTTGGGATTTAGATTGGCATTTCATTAAACCTATGGAGAACTTTTTAGTAATATCGCCATTTTGATGATGTTCATTCTGCCTATCCATGAACAGGGTATATTTTTCCATCTTCTAAGATCTTATTCTACTTCTCTTTTTAGGGTTCTGTAGTTTGCATTGTATAAATCTTTCACCTCTTTTGTTAGGTTGATTCCCAAGTATTTAATTTTTTATGAGGATATTGTGAATGCAATGTTTTTCCTCATTTTCTTTTCAGAAGTTTTGTCGCTGATATACAGAAATGCCTTTGATTTATGCATGTTGATTTCATTTCCTGCCACATTGCTGAATTCATTTATTAGTTCTAGTAGTTTTTTCTGTAGACCCTTTTGGGTCTTCTATGTATAGAATCATGTCATCTTCAAATAGTGATAATTTAAGTTCTTTTTTTCCTATTTTTATGCCTTTAATGTCTTTCATCTGTCTAATTGCTCTGGCCAGTTTTTCGAGAACTATATTGAATAGAAGTGGTGATAGAGGACATTCCTGTCTTGTTCCAGATTTTAGAGGGAATGCCTTCATTTTTTCTCCATTCAGAATGATGCTAGCCTGAGGCTTACCATAGATAGCTTTTACAATGTCGAGGTATGTTCCTGTTATCCCTAGTTTTTCTAATGTTTTGAACATAAAGGAATGCTCTACTTTGTCTAATGGTTTTTCTGCATCTATCAAGATGATCTTATGGTTCTTATTTTTAAGTCTAGTGATGTTGTGAATAACATTTATTGATTTCCATATATTGAAACCTCCTTGCATCCCAGGGATGAATCCTAGTTGATCATGGTGCACAATTTTTTTGATGTGCCTTTGTATCCAAACCACCAGAATTTTAATGAAAATTTTTGCATCTAGGTTCATCAGAGATATTGGTCTGTAGTTTTCTTTCATTGAGGTGTCTTTGTCTGGTTTCAGAATCAGGGTGATGTTGGTCTCATAGAATGAACTTGGCAGAGCTCCCTGTTTTTCTATTTCCTGAATAACTTGAAAAGTATTGGTATTAAATCTTCTTTAAAGGTTTTGTAAAACTCCGCTGTATACCCATCCGGTCCTGGGCTTTTCTTGGTTGGTAGTCGTTTGATTGCTTCTTCTATTTCATCGATTGATATTGGTCTGTTTAAATTGTGTGTATCCTCCTGACTCCGTCTAGGCAAATCATATGACTTATCAAATGTATCGATGTCTTCACTATTTTCTATTTTATTGGAATATAGGTTTTCAAAATAATTTCTAATTGTCTTTCGTATTTATGTAGCTTCTGTTGTGATATTGCCTTTTTCATCCCATATGTTAGTAATTTGAGTTCTCTCTCTTCTTCTCCTCGTTAGCATGGCTAAGGGTCTGTCCATCTTATTTATTTTTTCGAAGAACCAACTTTTAGTTTTGTTAATTTTTTAATAGTTTCTTTTGTTTCAATTTCGTGATTTACGCTCTGATTTTAATTATTTCTTGCTTTCTGCTACATTTGCTGTTGTTTTGCTGTTCCTTTTCTAGGGCTTTGAGATGAAGTGAGAGCTCATTTATTTGTTGTTTTTGTTTTTTTTTCTTTTTTTGAGGAATGACCTCCAGGCGATGAATTTGCCTCTTGAATCTTGTTTCATTGTGTCCCATTGAATCTGATATGTTGTGTCTGTATTTTCATTTATCTCTAAGAATTTTTTGATTTCCTCTTTTATGTCTTCTGTAACCCATTGATCATTCAGTAATATATTGTTCATTTTCCATGTGATGTAGGATTTTTCCTTCCTTCTTTTACCATTGGTTTCCAGTTTCATTCCATTGTGATCAGAAAAAAATTCATGGTATTATCTCCACCCCTTTATATTTACTGAGTGTTGCCCTACAGCATAATATATGGTCTATTTTTGAGAAGGATCCATGTGCTGGTGAGAAAAAAGTATATCCACTTGATGATGGTTGATATATTCTATATATGTCAGTTAAGTCTAGGGTATTGATTGTGATATTGAATTCTATATTTTTTTTTATTCAACTTTTGTTTGGAGGATCTGTCCAATGGTGAGAGAGGTGAGTTGAAGTCTCCCATAATTATTGTGTTGTGGTCTATTTGATTCTTGAAATTGAGGAGAATTTGTTTTATAAATGTCGCAGCACCATTATTTTCTGCGTAAATATTGATAATTGTTATGTCTTGTTGGTGAATGGTTTCTTTGAACAGTATATAATGTCCTTCCTTATCCCTTTTGATTAAATTAGTCTTGAAGTCGATTTTATTCCGTATGAGGATGGCCACCCCTGCTTGCTTACAAGGACCGTGTGCATGGTATGTATAAATTTTCCCAACCTTTCACCTTCAGCCTGTGTATGTCTTTTCCATTCAGATGTGTCTCCTGGAAGCAACATATTGTTGGATTTGTTTTTTTTTAATCCACGTTACAAGCCTATGTCACTTTATTGGAGAGTTTAAGCCATTAACGATTAGAGTTACTATTGATATATGGTTTGTATTGCCACCCGTCTTTGATTATTTATCTTTTTTTTAAAATTTAGTTTGTTTATCCATGATTAGCTTTTCCCCCTCCCTCTGTCATTACTGAGGCAATTCCCACTGATGGTTTTCGTTGTTGATATTCATTTTTTCCTCGTGTAGTGTTTTCCTTAAGATGCTTTGCAATGCTGGTTTTCTGGCTGCAAATTCTTTTAGCTTTTGTTTATCACAAAATATTTTTATTTAGTTGTCTTACCTGAAACTTAATTTTTCTGAATACAGATTTCTTGGTTGTCATCCATTGTTTTTAAGTGTTTGAAATACGTTGTTCCAGGATCTTCTCACTTTCAGCGTCTGTGATGAAAAATCTGTTGTTAACATTTTTGGTTTACCCCTGATTGTAATCTGCCTCCTTTCTCTTGTAGCTTTTAATATTTTCTCTTTGTTTTGTATATTGGATATCTTCATAACAATGTTTCTTGGCATTGGTCTACTGTGATTTTTTTGTGCTCGGTGTCTTGTAAGCATCTACAATTTTTTTTATCCGTTTCCATTTTTATTTCTGGAAAGTTTTCTGTAATTATTTCATTCAGCAGGTTACTCATTCCCTTGGTTTGAATCTCTGTACCTTACTCTATCCAGATGACTCATAAGTTTTTTTTTTTTATGATATCCCATATCTCTTGGATGTTTTTCTCATGACTTTTTACCAGCATTTCTTTGTTGGCTAGACTTTTTTCAAGATGATATATTTTGACTTCATTATCTGACATTCTGTCTTCTACTCGCTCCACTCTGTTAGTGATACTCTCAATTGAGTTTTTAATTTGGTTTGTCATTTCCTTCATTTATAGAATTATTGTTTGATTTTTTTATAATCTCTATCTCCTAATAAAGATGCTTAATTTCTTTTTATATCTGTTTATGTAATTCATTTTCAATGTGTTCTTTCACTGTTTGGTTTTGATGTCTCGTATCCTCTTTAAGGTTCTATTCCATCTGTCTAAGGTATTCCTTGAGTTCTTTATATGACCATTTTTCTGATGATTCCTTCTGAATATTTAGGCTGTCCATTGTTGTTTGTACTCCTTTTCTTCCTTGTTTTTTTATGCTGCTCATATTACTTCTTGTTTTGTTTGACTGCTGAGTTACTGCTTACTCTTATAAATTTATTTGATGCTTCGGAGGAAAGATATTAGAAGGGAAGGGAAGAAGTCACTAAAGAGAATGAGAGTAGGCAGGTAGAATTCAAGGAAGGGGGAATAAGAAAATTGAAAAGAAATGAAAAGACAAAAGAAAAATAGAAAATAAATAAAGAAAAAAAAATTAAATAATAATTATAATTAAAAGATGAAAATTAAAATTTAAAATAATATTAATAATAATAATGATAAAATAAAAAAAATAAAAACATTAAAAAAAGTTAAAGAACAACAACAACAAAAATGAAAATGAAAGAAATAGAAAAAATATAAATTAAAAAAATAATAATAATAAATGCAGTCATAGAGTTCAGTTAACTTCTCTTTCAGTAGGTGGAGCTGTGTGCACTGGGCCAAGCTTCTCCTCTGAATAAGTGGGAACCAATCACTGTGCAGCAGCTCTTCCTCCCAGACTTGGCGGATCTCCAATCCTGAGTGCCTAGGGCCTTCTCTTGTGCTTCCTCAAGCCATGCCTTGCTCACCTGTGACGCTCACCACAATAGTGGTTACAAGCCAGAACTCTACTCCTGGCAGCCCTGTTTTCATGAATGCCTGGGCACACTCTCCCTGTTTGCCTCCCTCAGACCCTAGTTTTGTAGAGCTTGGGGCTGAGGACCCCCAGCGAATTTTCTTGCCCTCTGGGAGCCATGCCCCCGGTACGTGGTGTAAGAGACCTAAATTGTCAGCACTTGTGGCATCAGGAGCCGGGAATTCCACGCGCTAGTCCCGAGCCAATCCTGATTCCCTAGGTCTGGCTATCGTGCTCACGGGAGAGCTGGGAGAGGCCCTTAAGGCTGAGCTGTGAGGGGCCCTTAAGGTTTCCCCGCTGTGTTGAGAGAGATGGCTAGGGGATTACACACCTGTCACGCTGGTTTTAATGAAGTTATCTCCTCTGCCTGTGAAGTCATTTCTATGCTATGGTGGTATCCCATGCAAATGGTGACCGTTTGTTCCCTTTGCAAGGTAACCAACACAACGGGTGGGTCCTGACTGTCTCTCCCAAGCACCGTTTCAATCCTGTGGCCACTGCTTTTGAAGGCTTGGTTGGCTTTTACCTCTGAAAGTTCAGAAGGGCCGAACAGTTATTTCAGTGGGATCTTAGTGCTGAGTCATGAGAACCAGGCAAACCGGAGGTTGAATGCAGCCCATCCAGGCTCGGTGTGTGTTCTGAGGGGCCCAGAATGTTCGCCCCAGATCCACATCAGGTCAACATTGCCTACTGATTCTGAGCAAACAGCATTTAGACAGTTTACGACTCCCTATGCCCGCTCAGCTGAAGAGGTCAGAGACTTGATTTTTCCATGCCTGCCTTCATGATGGATCTCCTGTATTGCTAATTTTTATATCTGTGCATGTGAGTGTGTATGTATGAGAGTGTATATATATATATATATATATATATATACACTCTCCAGATTTTTTAAAATATGAAATATATGTGTCTTATTATACACTCCCTAAATTCATTCATATTCATATATGTGTATTTATAATCAACTTTCCACAAGATTATTCTCAGAAATAATCATCCACCTGAAATACATATTTGTTTTCTAGTACTGAAAACTAAATTCAGTGAAAGGTGCAAACAAAACCTAATATTTCTACAGTTACTGAGCTAGTTTAACATCAATGCAAGTATATTCTTAGGGGACATGATGTGTATTTTGACTTTCATTTTTATTCAACACTGGTACATTACTACTCCTTCAGTTAATGCACATCATAGGATATATATTTCGTTCACAAGTTAGAAAATTTATAGGCATTTGTTTCACGATCAATCACTTCCTGATTCAGAACACATGATTCTTCTATGTTTCTTGACTGGTCTTTTCATGAGACTTCTTTCCAAACACATTATTTTCGTTTAACATCATCACTTATAAAGCAAAACTCAAACACCCTTCATGATAAACCATAATCCTAATATTACCATTAGATATATAACTGGTTGGAATGAATGATTATATATCAATATAAGATTTCTTATATATTTTCAGATTTCAATTCAATCCATTATTTAAAGTGGAACCAGTTACATTATTTATTCATATTATCGTCTATTCATGCATTATCTCTATATTCATAGACACAGGGTACACCTCTTTGTACCCCTAATACTAATGTATATGTCTTCAAAATATTGCTCCCAGACATAGTGAAAGAAATACTCATGTTACCTGATCTACATATACATTTTACCACAGTAATATTCTGAACAAAAAAAATGTAAAGGTCACACTTATGATTGTACCAAAGCCTAAAAGGAAAGTGAACATGGATAACTAATAACATCCGTGTCCAGGTTGCCTAATGCTCTCAAATGTAAATCCCATTGGTGACAACATATTTGTTTTTACCTATGATTATATATTCAAACTCAACCCTGTTGAAAATGTCTAATCCTATCACTCATTTATACTTTGCCTGATTTCGTTATGTCACTATTGATACTTGCTTTTCTACATAATTTCCCCAGTTCATTATTGTGAATGACTCTTCACATGTACTGACATTTACATTCACTCTCTAAACGAAACCCTATTGCTAAATAAGCTTTTTATTCCAAATCATATTCTCACTCTTCTTCCTAAACCTACCGACTATCTTTCTAATCCTACCGACTATCACTTTTTGACTGGATGTTCTCTTCTACATTCAATCATCCTAGGTACACGGTCCTATGCCATTGTATATTGATTTAACTGAGACAATTGTACAGAACGTAATTCAACACTATGTATCCCAATCAAGGGCCCAATGCCCTTCTGGGCTTCAAATCTTTCTTAGATTTCCGTTTTCATACATATATTTCACTTATATATTCTTATAAATATCGCAGGTACCCAATCCCTTTATTCATCCTGCAGAATGATTCCTAACCCAAATCGAACATATAATTAACCCTAACCATACACTAACTTTACCGAAGAGCAGGGACAGAGTTGGTATTAAAATACAGGAATGTAGGGTATCTTCACCTGCTGAGAACCTCAAATGTTCATTTAGAAATGATCCCTGGTGAAGATGAAGGCAGCTATGAAAGACCTCAGAAAGCAAAAGTCATCTTCCATGGCAATCATCCTGGTCGGGTTGAAGGGTTGTGTCTGAATCATTCTCTCTCTTCTTAATGTATACAAGATGGACCAAACCAGTTCTGTGTGGAGAGCTGTTCCGGGGTGCTTATGATTGATATGACATTCTAACTTGTGAAAGTGTTACAGGAAAACTGGGGCAGCCTCCACCTCATGGGACTTTTGGAAGCAACTGTTAGGGCAAAGTGGTTGTCAAGGCAGTGACATAATTCAGATCCTGAAGAAAGTGACCTCACCTCACTTCCTTGGTGATAAAACTCTCTGAACTTGGGATCCAGGAAGCCAGGCACTCAGAGACAGTCCCTGTCCCAGTCCCAGTGGTCTCACATGTTTGGATTTACCAAGGACAGAGTCAGTCTTTCTTGGAACCTACAGATGTGAGGATGACGAAATGCCAGAAAACCTTTGAAGAGGGGCTTTTCCTGAGAAAGCAGGTAGTGTCTCACCACTGGCTCTTGACAACTTCACAGAGTTGGCCATGCAGACCAGAACTGAGACAGGAGAGGTCATTTTGGGGAAACATAGTATGGCCCACCAGTCAGAGGACACTCCGGAGAGTCACAGACCTACTTGGGGGAAGGAGGTGCCTTTTTGGGTGTGGGTGTGATTTTGTGGTTTTGGCTCATGTTCTCAGAATAGGTAGGAAAGGCGGTTTGTTTGGTTTAGAGTGGACTATTTTTAGTAAGTCCTTTGACAATGCGAGTGTCTGTGTATCCCACTGTGTTCATGATTATAGACATTAGAAGAGAGAATGCATCAATGGATGTTTCCTGTCTACTAGAAAGCTTGCCAGCATTCATTGTGCCCAATATATGAGTGGACTCAGGCTTGCCTTATAGATGGGCAACACCTACTAGCTTCATAATTTCCTGTTTTCTCCTTCAATTCTGGCAACACTCCAGAATAGTATCATGGTTTTGTGTCCAAGATATGTACCACCTCCAATATCTGTGACATGGCCATGTACTAGATAGTTGAAGGGAATGGCTAGCATCTCAGAAATCTCAGATATCAGTTGACCAGGAAAGTCTCAGTGGAGAAACCCTGCTTTGGTCCTTTTGCTTACCTATTGTTCTGTTGCCCTGAATGTCAGGAAGATCTTTGCCTCAAGCCACCACTTTGTGAAGCCTGAAGAAAACAGTTTTCAAATGCAAATAAATGGGCATCACCTGTGGATCCATGCTTAATTGCTTTGAAAAGGGATATGTCTGAATCAGTCTCTTGGCCCTGTGTGAGGCTGTGGCTTAGATTCTCAGCACCTGATGGATCTAAAGATAGATCCCATGCATGCATCCAAAACCAAAATGGCAAAAAGATCAGATATTGTTGATTAACTCTCTTGCCTTCCTCTGGTAGGTTCCTGAAATCCATCAAGTGAGAACAGGGATCCTTTGGGTCAAATAAGTTCTTCAAAACCCAGCAGAGGCTAGCCCATAGATGCTTGTTTTTTCTCATGACTCCAATTCACTTAAAGAATCTAAACCTCAAAGTCAGTAGTCCTCAAGTTGGAGAAGCCAAACAGTATTAAAGGAAGGCCTATTTGATCACTCCTGGTTTACAGGAAGGGTGTCCACGCCACCCTGACTTTAGGCAAATGAGGGGCAGGAAGCTTATTTTGGACACTGACGTGGGCTGCTCCCCTCATGGAAACCTCCAGCCACAGGTTATGATGAGTGTCTATATGGAAGAAGATTTGGGCCATGTGGGAGTGTTTTGGTTTTAATTGTGGACATTTGAATGGTGGTTGGAAGAGATGACTGGGTCCACCTGGGCTTGCACTCTGGTGTGATTCCCCTTAGAGACTGAGTTCTGGTACTGATCTCAGAGAAGTATTGCCATGAATTGTGTTGGTATTTTAGATGGCCATGCATGAGAGTTGCCCTTGGAAAGTGACATCTAGGCCCAAGTTGACTTTCCAAAGATCACAGGAAATCTCATCCAGGATATCACATGATTTTATTCTTAAAGACTTGGCAGCCATTTTTGAGAGTCAAAACACACATGGACCTCACATTGTAGACCTAAATGGGCCTGGCTTAATCTGACATTTTGGCCACTCTTTGGGAAGCCTTGCCTGTGAGAATTCTCCAGAGTTTTCATTGAAATGAGCTTAGTCATCATTTAATGGTTCCTGAATAAATTGAAACCCACAGTGCCTCCAACTTCTTTCTTGAAAATTGGCTAGATAAATACCATAAAAATTTTTGAAATTCCCATGACCGGGTGGCAGGAGAACATTTGGATGTCCTGTTGCTGATCATGAGTATGTAAGACAGTGCCCTGATTGACTTGGTTTTATGAAAGTGGTGTAGAACAGAGATGCCAGTAAGTTGGATCCTGCTGAGTAGTTGTCCTAGAGCAGTGGTTGGCAGGTGGGTGATAAAACATCTGTGGTGGGCCATGTGGATCTGCCATTGGCTTGCAAATTGATTGTGACTGACATTTTGCAGCCAGTAGACTCTTATATGTAAAAGCATATTGTTATATGGAGAGGTTTCAGGGCAATGTTCAAAATCAGGTTGCTATGGTCAATGGGGCATGCAATGTGGGATAGAAGCCTGGTTGGTGCATTCTCCTGTAGAACCCGACCCACCACAATTGACAGAACTCACTTCAGCACTGTGTCCCTGTTGAACTCTTTGTAATTCATGAAGCAAATTCCAAACTCCCAGTGCAGCAGCTAGAAACACCATGAATAGTGGAGGATGACCAAATGGATTTACAGTGCACACGGGGAGACACTTAGACCCCAGTGGCCACAAGTTACATACAAATAGAAAATTCAGCACTGCTGCCTCATGTTCATTGGAAAATAAGAAACAATGTCATCCATGTCACATAGATGAAGACCCAGCTTTGATGGTGTCACTCCAAATGAAGCTAATGCTCCTGACAACAGCATATATTTCATTGCCAAACCTTAGAGGCAGTTTCTCCAGATGTCAGGCTGGCAGAACTTCATGTTTGTGGAGTGTTTACCCTGTCCCTTACTTTTGGAACCTCTTCTACCACCTCCAAATTTGTGAACCCCTGAGCATTTTCCTTTCCACATATGTATTCACAGATTTTCTAACTCCTCTCCTCTAATTGTGTCTTATGTGGGGCGAAGGTAATGTCAAGGCATTGTTCTGAATGAGAGTGGGAAGTTTTTTGTGTGGCACATATTTGCATACACATTGGATACATTTTCAAATTTTCCATTCGAAATACTGAATCCCTGACACTAACACATACCCTAATAGACTTTGACTTTTAATGCTAATATTATGGAGAAAAATAACCCAAACAGAATAGAAATACAAGAGGTTCACAGGAAGCATGGTGTATAGTTGGACTTGCCTTTCGTATGATAAATGGTAGGTGTTATAAATCTAGCAAATTTTAATTGAAATAGTTCTCCATGTGTTTTAAAAGTTAACAAATATGTGAATAACTGTCTCCCTTTCTCTGTAGCCTATTCATCACATGTATTTTTATATGCACATATCGAATTCTACCTGGTATCACTCGTACATTTTGTGAGGTGGCTGGCTTGGCAGATACAAATTGTGAGAAGAGATCACTCCTACTTAATGCTGTTGGAACTGAAAATTCAATATACGGGTGAGCTTCTTAGTTGAACGACATAAATCCATGTTCATTAAAATGAATATTTTTGGATCTGTGGATGATATATATTTCATGGTGAATTTCGATTGGCATACATAATGCTACTTTTTAAAGTCTCTGTGTGTATGTATATATATATATATATATATATATATATATATATATATATATATATACATATATATATATTTTTTTTTCACTCTGCAGATTTTTCAAAATATGAAGTATATTTTTCTTATTATACACTCCCTAAATTCATTCATATTCATGTATGTGGATTTATAATCAACTTTTCAAAAGATTATTCTCAGAAATATTCATCCACTTGAAATACTTATTTGTTTCCTAGTACTGAAAACTAACTTCAGGGGATCATATGATGGCTGCGAAGGGAGTGCATCACCCCCATGTACTGCGTCACTGTGAGGGAGAATGACGAGTTAGAATGGCTAAAACCTATCTTGTTAGGAATTTCCAGCAAAATTGTGGTTCTCCAAAACCAAGTGTACATATTTCCATCTCAGGAGGATCAGCTACGGGGGCTCAAACGCGAGTGATTTGTCCTCACAGAAGGTCATGCGACTTATTCAGGAAATCGCTCCGTGGCTAGAGTCTGTGGCGCGTGCTGGGAAACGACGAGATAGCAAGGCAAATATACAGCGGTGCAGGTACTGTGGGCTCCTGCCAGGTATGCAATCACTGTGCTCAGTGCTGAATTCTGGGTTTGAGACGGGAAAGCATGCAGTCCAACTCGTTTTTCCACACCCGTCAGACCACAGAGGAACCCAGCGGCCACCATCATGGAGAGGTGACTTCATCATCCCTGTTTTCGACTGATCGCAGCTTATTCAGCTATAGAACAGGTAATTTCAGGATGCCATTCACCTTTGTGTTGCAGACAAATTACTCAGGCTCAGTGCTAAAGAACCCGCAGAAACTGCGTCTTGGAGCCTGCTTCTATTAGAACATACAGCGAGCCCAGAGCGGCCGAATTCCGCCTCCAGGAACTGATCTGGCCCAGGGCTAAAGAACCGGCGGAAATTGCTTCTCGGTCCGGGTCTTGCTGAATATCAGTAAATATCAACCGAGCCTTCATAGGCAGTGGCAACAGGATTGAGACGGGGCTTGTGAATGCCGGTCAGGACTCACCGATTGCTTTAGTCACCCAGCAAAGGGAACGAAATGCTGCCTTTTGCATGGGATACCAACATGGCAGAGATCTGATGTCATCAGAAAGCAGCAGAGGAGATAACGTCATTGATACCAGCGGTGACAGAAACAGTTGGTCTCCTGGTAAAGAAAGTGAGTCACAAACACCCGGGTCTCTCTCACTTTGTCATCAAGCCAGAGGGGCAGAGCAGAGCCACCGCCCACGCCCGGAACAGGCCAAGCGACACACCTGCATGGTAGTCACATCACCCCAATTGGAATAGAGGCAGAGCAGAGCCGCCGCCCTTGCCCAGAACAGGCCCAGCGACCCGCAGGCGTGGTAGTCACATCAACCGATTTGGAGTAGTTGCAGAGCAGAGCCTTCTCCCGCACCCAGTACAATCCCAGTGGCCCACTGGCATGGTAGTCAGGTCACCCCAATATTAGTAGAGGAAGAGCAGAGCCTTCGCCCGCACCCAGAACAGGCCCAGCAACCTGCCGGCATGGTAGTCACGACCCCCCAATTGGAGTAGGGGCAGAGCAGAGCCATCACCCGCGCCCGCAAGGTAGGCACACCTGCACCTGACTGGCAGAAGAGGCCCATCGCCCTGCCGGCACGGCAGACACTTCACCCCATTTGGAATAGGAGCAGAGCAGATCCATTGCCCGTGCCCGCAAGGCAGGCACACCTGCGACAAACTGGCGGAACAGGCCCAGCAACACACCTGCATGGTAGTCACGTCACGCCAATTGGAATAGGGGCAGAGCAGAGCCGCCGCCAGCACCTACAAGGTAGGCAGACCTGCGACCGATCGGCAGAACACCCCAGGGGTCCACGGGTAATAGCTGCAGCAGATGGAATGTCAGATAAAGAACTCAGGATATACATGCTTCAGATGATCTGGAGTCTCAAGGAAGACATTAGACAGCAAAATCAGACAATGAAAGATCACTTCGACAATGAATTACATAAACAAATCCAAGAAGCAAAAGATCCGCTATACAGAGAGATAGAGGTTGTAAAAAATAACAAACAGAAATCCTAGAAATGCAGAAAGCAATAAACCAACTAAAAAACTCAATTGAGAAGACTACCAGCAGAGTAGAACACTTAGAAGATAGAACATCAGACAATGAAGACAAAGTATTCCAACTTGAAAAGAACATAGACAGCTCAGCAAGACTGTTAAGAAACCATGAACAGAATATCCAAGAAATACGGGATAACATAAAGAGACCAAACATAAGAGTCATTGGAATACAGGAAGGTATAGAGGTTAAAACCAAAGCAATGAGGAATGTATTCAATGAAATAATACGAGAAAACTTCCCAGACTTGAAGAATCAGACTGACTCCCAAGTCCTAGAAGCCTACAGGACGCCAAATGTGCAAAATCATAAGAGATCCACACCTAGACACATTATAATGAAGATGCCCAACGTACACAATAAGGAGAGAATTTTAAATGCTACAAGAGAAAAAAGCAGATTACATTTAGGGGTAAAACAATCAGGATAACAGCTGATCTTTCAACACAGACTCTGAAAGCTAGAAAATACTTGAATAACATTTTTCAAACACTGAAAGAAAATGGATTCCAACCAAGAATTGTGTATCCAGTGAAATTAAGCTTCAGGATGGAAGATAAAATTATAACCTTCCATGATAAAAAAAAGTTAAAATAATTTGTAGCTAGAAAACCATCTCTTCAAAACATCCTCGGAAAATATTACAGGAAGAAGAAAGGGAAATAACAATAAAAACCAACAGTGGGATGTAGTACAGTAAAAGTGGGAAATAATCAAAGAAGAAAACAATCCATGTTTAATAACATAAATAAACAAATAGGGCTAGAAGAACAACCATTATCTCAATAATAACTTTAAATGTTAATGCCTTAAACTCACCAATTAAGAGACAGAGGCTAGTAGAATGGATCACAAAACAAGACCCAATAATATGCTGCCTACAGGAGACGCATTTGATAGGAAAAGACATACATAGACTGAAGGGGAAAGGTTAAGAAAAATCATATCACTTATATGGATTTCGGAAACAAGTAGGAGTGTCCATACTCATATCAAATAAAATAGATTTCAAGCCAAAGTTAATCAAAAGGGATAAAGAGGGACACTATATACTGCTCAAGAGAACCATACAGCAACAAGACATAACCATTATAAATATATATATGCCCCAAAACAATGGTGCAGCTATGTCCATCAAACAAACTTTTCTCAAGATCAAGAGTCTAATAGACCACCATACAATAATCATGGGAGACTTCAACACACCTCTCTCACCACTGGACAGGTCTTCCAAACAAAAGTTGAAATAGAAAACTATAGAACTCAATAACACAATTAACCTAGACTTAATTGACATATATAGAATATACTCCACAACATCAAGCAGTTACATTTTTCCTCAGCAGCACATGGATCCTTCTCAAAAATAGATCATATATTATGTCACAGGGCAATTCTTAGACAATATAAAGCAGTAGAGATAATACCATGCATCTTATCTGATCATAATGGAATATAAACTAAAAATCAATGATAAAAGAAGGAAGGAAAAATCATGCATCACTTGTAGAATGAACAACAGGTTACTGAATGAACAATGGGTTATAGAAGACATAAAGGAGGAAATTAAAAAAATTCTTAGAGATAAATGAAAACACAGGCACAACATATCAGAATCTATGGGACACATTGAAATCCGTTCTAAGAGGAAAATTCATTGCTCGGATTTCATTCCTTAAAAAAAGAAAAAAACAACAGCAAATAAATGATCTCATACTTCATCTCAGAATCCTAGAAAAAGAAGAGGAAAACAACAGCAAAATAAGTAGAAGGTAAGATTTAATTAAAATCAAAGCTGAAATTAATGAAATCGAAACAAAAGAAACAATTGAAAAAATTGAGGAAACTAAAAGTTGGTTCTTTGAAAAAATAAATAAAATCGACAGACCCTTAGCCATGCTAATGAAAGAAGAAGAGAGAAAACTCAAATTACTAGCATACGGGATGAAAAAGTCAATATCACATGTTAAGGTCTATAAACAAGTCAGCATGGCACCTGGTATTTTGCCAGAGAAATGTTAGGGTCTGTAAACAAGTCTGGATGGCGCCTGGCCAAATGCCATAGGGAGTGGTTTTTGAAGTAACAAAAGCAAGCCATTAAGTGTGGAGATTCCTTATTGGTTGACTGCTGTATCTATTTTATGCTAATTAGATAAGCTTTATAAAATGTATAAATATCGCTCGGATTCTACAATAAACGGCTTCCACTCCTGCTGTATCAATCTACACAAGTTATTTGTCACCCCCTGGCAATCACAGCAGATATTTCTGAAATACAGAAGATAATAAGAAATTAATTTGATTCGTTATACTCCAATATAATAGAAGATAGTGAAGGCATCGAAAAATTTCTTAAGTCATATGATCTGTCCAGATTGAGTCAGGAGGATATAGACAACCTAAACAGACCAATATCAATTGAGGAAATAGAAGAAACCATCCAAAGATTACCAACTAAGAAAAGACCAGGACAGTATGGGTATACAGCAGAGTTTTACAAACCCTTAAATATGAACTAATACCAATACTTATCAAGCTATTTCAGGAAATTGAAAAAGAGGGAGATCTTCCAAATTCATTCTACCCGGCCAATATCACCCTAATTTCTACACCAGACATAAACACTTCAAACAAAGAAAACTACAGACCAATATCCCTAAAGAACCTAAATGCAAAAATCCCTAATTAAATTCTGGCGAATCAGATACAAAAACATATTAAAAAAATTGTGCACCATCATCAAGTAGGATTCATCCGTGGAATGCAAGGCTTGTTCAATATACGAAAATCAATAAATGTTATTCACCACATCAATAGACTTAAAAATAAGAACCATATGATCATCTCGATAGATGCACAAAAAGCATTCGACAAAGTACAGCATCTCTTTATCTTCAAAACTCTAGAAAAACTAGGAATAACAGGAACATACCTCAATATTGTAAAAGCAATCTATGCTAAGCCTCAAGCTAGCATCATTCTGAATCTAGAAAAATTGAAGGCATTCCCTCTAAAATCTGGAACAAGAATGGGATGCCCTCTCTGACCACTTCTGTTCAATACAGTTCTCGAAACACTGGCCAGAGCAATTAGACAGACGGAAGAAATTAAAGGCATAAAAATAGGAAAAGAAGAACTTAAATTATTACTATTGCAGAAGACATGATTCTATACCTAGCAGACCCAAAAGGGTCTACAAAGAAAGTAATAGAGCTAATAAATGAATTCAGCAAAGTGGCAGGATATAAAATCAACACACATAAATCAAAGGCATTCCTCTATATCAGCGACAAATCCTCTGAAATGGAAATGAGAACAACCACTCCATTCACAATATCCTAAAAAAAAAAAAAAGATGGGAATCAACCTAACAAAAGAGGTGAAAGTCTTATACAATGAAAACTACAGAACCCTAAAGAGAGAAATATAAGAAAATCTTAGAAGATGTAAAAATATATCCTGTTCATGGATAGGCAGAACTAACATCATCAAAATGGTGATATTACCAAAATTTCTCTATAGGTTTAATGCAATGCCAATCAAAATCCCAAAGGCATTTCTTGTAGAAATAAAGAAAGCAATCATGAAATACATATGGAAAAATAAAAGTCCCAGAATAGCAAAAACAATGCTAGGCAGGAAGTGTGAATCAGGTGGTAGAGTGATACCAGACTTCAAACTATACTACAGAGCAATAGTAACAACAATAGCATGGTACTGGTACCAATATAGGCCCGTGGACCAATGGTACAGAATAGAGGACACAGAAACCAATCCACAAAACTACAACTATCTTATATTTGATAAAGGGGCTAAAAGCATGCAATGGAGGAAGGATAGCATCTTCAACAAATGGTGTTTGGAAAACTGGAAATCCATATGTAACAAATTGAAACTGAATCCCTTTCTCTTGCCATGCACAAAAGTTAACTCAAAATGGATCAATGAGCTTGATATCAAATCAGAGACACAGTGTCTGATAGAAGAAAAATTTGCTTACGATGTGCATACTGTGGGGTCGGGCTCCAAATTCCTCAATAGGACACCCATAGCACAAGAGTTAATAACTAGAATCAACAAATGGGACATAAACTAAAAAGTTTTTTCGCAGCAAAAGAAGCAATAAGAGAGGTAAATAGGGAGCCTACATCCTGGGAAGAAATCTTTACTCCTCACACTTCAGATAGAGCCCTAATATCCAGAGTATACAAAAAACTCAAAAAATTAGACAATAAGATAACAAATAACCCAATCAACAAATGGGCTGAGGCCCTCAACAGACACTTATCAGATGAGGACTTACAATCAATCAACAAGTACATGAAAAAATGCTCACCATCTCCAGCAGTCAGAGAAATGCAAATCAAAACCACCCTAAGATACCATCTCACTCCAGTAAGATTGGCAGACATTATGAAGTCAAACAACAACAAGTTCTGGCAAGGATGTGGGGAAAGAGGTACACTTGTACATTGCTGGTGGGACTGCAAATTGGTGCAGCCAATTTGGAAAGCAGTATGGAGATTTCTTGGAAAGCTGGGAATGGAACCACCATTTGACCCAGCTATTCCCCTACTCAGTCTATTCACTAAAGACCTAAAAAGAGCATGCTACAGGGACACTGCTACATCGATGTTCATAGCAGAACAATTCACAACAGGAAGACTGTGAAACCAACTTAGATGCCCTTCAATGAAAGAATGGAGAAAATACTGTGGCATTTATACACAATGGAGTATTACTCTGCATTGAAAAATGAAAAAAATCATAGAATTTGGAGGGAAATGGATGGCATTAGAGCAGATTATGCTAAGTGAAGCTAACAAATCCTTAAAAAACAAATGCCAAATGTCATCTTTGATATACGGAGAGTAACTAAGAACAGAGGAGAGACAAAGAGCATGACAAGATGATTAACATTAAAGCGGGATGAGAGGTGGAAAGGAAAGGGAGAGAGAAGGAAAATTGCATGGAATTGGAAGGAGACCCTCAGGGTTATATAAAATTACATACAAGAGAAAGTGAGGGGAAAGGGAAAAATAATACAAGGGGGACAAATTTATTACAGTAGAGGGGGTAGAGAGAGAAGAGGGGAGGGGCGGGGAGGGGAGGGGGGATAGTAGAGGATAGGAAAGGCAGCAGAATTCAATAGACACTAGTATGGCAATATGTGAATCAATAGATGTGTAAATGATGTGATTCTGTAATCTGTACATGGGGTAAAAATGGGAGTTCATAATGCACTTGAATCAAAGTGTGAAATATGATATAAAAACTATGTAATGTTTTGAACAATTATAAATAAAAATGAAAAAAAATAAAACTAACTACGGTGAATAATGCATGCAATCCTAATATTTCTACAGTAACTGACCCAGTTTAACATCAATGCAAGTAGATTCCTATGGGACATGATGTGTACTTTGACCTTCATTTTTATTCAACACTGGTACATTACTATTTCTCAGTTTATGCACATCACAGGATATATATTTCATCCACAATTTAGCAAAGTTATAGGCATTTGTTTCACTTTCAATCAATTCCAGCTTCAGAACACATGGATTCCTCCATATTTCTTGACTGGTCTTTTCATGAGACTTCCTTCCAAACACATTATTTTCGATTTCCATAAACACTTTTGAAACAAAACTCACACACACTTCATGATAAACAATAACCCTAAGATTACCATTATATGTGTAACTGGTTGGAGTGAATGATTGTATGTCAATATATGATTTCCTATATATTTTAAGATATCAATTCAATCCATTATTTAAAGAGAAAAAAGTTATATTATTTATTCACACTAAGGTCTATTCATGCATTTTCTCTATATTCGTAGACACAGGGTACACCACTTGGTACCCACAATACTAATTTATGTGTCCTCAAATATTGCTCCCAGAAATGGTGGAAGAAATACACATATCATATGATCTACATATATATTTGATCACAATAATTTTCTGGGCACAAAAATTGTACCAAATTGTACCAAATCCTAAATGGAAAGTGAACATGGTTTACTAAAAACATCCATATCCAGATTGCCTAATGCTTTCAAATGTCATTCCTATTGGTGACTACATATTTGTTTCTTCCTAAGATTATGTACTCAATCTCAACCCTGTTGAAAATGTCTAATCCTATCACTCACTATATAATTGCCTCATTTCATAATGTCTCTATTGATATTTTCCTTCCTACATATTTTCCCCAGTTAATCATTGTAACTGACTCTTCACATGTGCTGACATTTACATTCACTCTATAACCGAAACCCTATTGCTACAGAAATTTTTGTCCAAATTTTATACTCACTCTTTTTTATAAACCTACCGACTATCTTCCTAATCCCACCGACTATCTCAATTTGAGTGGATGTTCTCTTCTAAAATCAAACATCCAAGGTATAAGGTCCTATGCCATTGATTATCAATTTATCTGAGACATCTGTGTAGAACGTAATTAAAAGCTAAGTATCCCAATCAAGGGCCTAATGCCCTTCTGGGCTTCAAATCTTACCAACATTTCTGTTTTCATACTTATATTTCACCTTTTTAATCTTATAAATATCGCAGGTTCCCAATACTATTAATCATCCTGCAGGATGATTCGTAATCCAAATCGAACATGTTAATAACCCTAACCATACACTCTTCCCTCAATCTAACTTTACAGAAGAGCAGCAAGAGAGTTCATCTTACAATACAGGAATGTAGGGGATCTGCCTCCTGCTGAGAACCTCAAAGGTCCATGCAGATTTGATCTCTGGAGAAGACTAGGCAGCTATGAAGGACCTGAGAGAGCAAAAGTCATCTTCCATCGCAAACAACCTTTCCAGAATGAAGGGTTTTGTCTGAATAAGCCTCTCTTCTTAATGTAGAGAAGATGGAGCATACCAGGCATGTGTGGAGAGCTGTTCCTGGGTGCCTATGGTTGATATACCATTCTAACATATGAAAGTGTCACAGGAAGTAAGGGCTGCCTCCATCTCATAGGACTATTGGAAGATACTGTTAGGACAAAGTGGTTGCCAAGGCAGTGACCTCATTAAATTCCTGAAGGAAGTAATCTCACCTCACTTCCTTGGTGATGAAACTCTCTGAACTTGGGATCCGGGAAGCCAGGCATGCAGAGCCAGTCCCATTCCCAGTCCCAGTGGTCTCACTTGTTTGGATTTAACAAGAACAGAGTCAGTCTTTCTTGGTACCTACTGATGTGAGGATGGACAAATGTCAGGAAAGCTCTGAAGAGAGGCCTTTTCTGAGAAAGCAGGTAGTTGCTCATAGCTGGCTAGTGACAACTTCACAGATTGGGCCAATGAGACCATATCTGACACAGGACAGGCGATTTCATCAGAACATAGTATGGCCCACCTGTCAGAGGACACTCCTGATAGTCACAGACCTACTTGGGGGAAGGAGCTGCCTTTGTGTGTGTGGGTGTGGGTTTGAGGTTTTGTCTCATGTTCTGAGAATAGGTAGGAAAGGCGGTTTGTTTGGTGTTTTGGAGTGAACTATTTCTGGTAAGTCGTTTGACAAGGCCAGTGTCTCTTTGTCTGTGTATCCCACTGTGTCTGTGGTTTTAGACATTAGAAAAGAGAATGAATCATTGTATGTGTCCTGACTAGTAGAAAGCTTCCCAAGATTCATCTTGCCCAATTTATGAATGGACTGTGGCTTGACTTATGGGTGGGCAACTCCTACAATCTTGCTAAGGTCCTGTTTTCTTCCTGAATTCTGGCCAATTTCCAGAATAGTCTCATTGTTTTGTGTCCAAAATATGTACCACCTCCAAGCTCTGAGACTTGGCCATGTACTGGATTGCTGAAAGGAATGGGAGCATCTAAGAAAACTCAGATATGAGTGTGACCAGAAAATTCTAATGGAGAAACCCTGCTTTGGGCCTTTTGCTTACCAATTGTTCTGTTGCCCTGAATGTCAGAACGTCTTTGCCTCAGGCCACACCTTTGTAGAGTCAAAAGAAATAGTTTTCAAATAGAAATGAATGGGCATCACCTGTGGCTCTTTGCTTAATTGCTTTGGAAAGGGATGTGTCTGAATCAGCTTTTTGGCCCTGTGTGAGGCTGTGGCTTAGATTCTTAGCACCTGATGGATCTAAAGAAAGATCCCATGTGTGCATCCAAAACCAAAATGGACAAAAGAGCATTCATTTTGGATGAAGTCTCTCGCATTCCTCTGTAAGGTTCCTGACCTTCATCAAGTGAGAATAGTGATCATTTGGTTTAAATGTGTTCCTCAAAACCCTGCAGAGGATAGCCCATAAGTGCTTGATTTTTCTCATGACTCCAAATCACATAAAGACTCTAAACCCCACAGTCAGTCGGCCTCAAATTGGAGAAGCAGTGCCATCTTAATGGCCGGCCAATTTGATCACTCCTGGTTCACTGGAAGGATGTCCAGGCCACCCTGATTTTAGGCAAATGAGGGGCAAGGGTGGTTATTTTGGACACTGTCTTGGGCAGCACCCCTCATGGAAACCTCCAGCCAGAGGTTATGATGAGTGGGTATATAGAAAAGATGAGTGACATGTGGGAGTGTTTTGGATTTAATTGTGGATATTTGTGTGGCAGTTGGAAGACATAACTGGGTCTACCTGGGCTTGAACTTTGGTGTGATTCCCCTTAGAGACTGAGTTCAGAAACTGACCTCAGAAAGTATTGCCATGTATTGTGTTGGGATTAAAGAGGCCAGGTATGAGAGTCACCCTGGGAAACTGAGATCTAGCCCCAGAGTGGCTTTGCACAGAGCACTGGGAATCTCAGACAAGGTATCACATGATTTCATTCGAAAGACTTGGCAGCCATATTTGAGAGTCAAAACACACATGGAACTCACATTGTAGACCTCAATGGGCCTGGCTTAATGTGACCTTTTGTTCACTCTTTGAGAAGCCTTGCCTGTGAGGGTTCTTCAGAGCTTTCATTGAAATAATCTTCCTCACCATTTAATGGTTCCTGAAAAAATTGAAACCCACAGTGCTTCCAACTTCATCCTTGTAAAATGTCTAGATAAATACCATGAAATTTTTGAAATTCCCATGACTAGGTTGCACTAGAGAACCTTTGGATGTCCTGCTGCTGATCATGGATGTACCTGAAAGTGCCTTGCTTGACTGGGTTTTATGAAAATGGTGTACAACAGAGGTCACAGTAAGTTTCAGGCTCCTAAGAAGTGGGCCTAGAGTTGTGGTGGGCAGGAGTGTGATAAAACTTCTGTGTTGGAGCAATTTGGATCTTTCATTGGCTTAAAAATGGCTTGTGGCTTACATGGTGCAGCCAGCAGACCCTTATAAGTAAAGGCATCTTGTTATATGGAGAGGATTCAGGGCAATGTTCAGAATCAGGTTGCTATGGACAAGGATGCAATGGAGCAAGCTTTGAGGGATAGAAGATTGGTTGGTGCATTTTCCTGCCGACCCTGACCCACCACACGTGACAGAACTCCCTCCAGCACTGTGTCCCAGTTGAACTCCTTCTATTTTATGAAGCAAATACCAAACTACCAGTGCAGCAGCAAAAACCCCACAAAAAGTGTAGGAGGGCCAAATGGCTTCACAGTTCAACGGGGAGACACTTAGACCCCAGAGGCCACAGTTTACCTAAACAGAAAAATATCAGCACTGCTGCCTCATGTTCATTGAAACATCAGAAACAATGTCCTCCAGGTCTCATAGATGCAGACCCAGCTTTGATGGTCTCACTACAAAGGAAGCCAAATCTCATGAAAACAACATATATTTCAAGTGCGGAAGCTCAGAGGCAGTTTCTCAAAAAGTTTTTAGGCCAGCAGAGCTCCATGTTTGTGGAGTGTTTACCCTGTCCCTTACTTGTGGAAAATCCTCTAACACCTCCAAGGTTGTGAACTCCTGAGCATTTTCCATTCCAGATATGTGTTCACTGATTTTCTAACTCTTCTCCTCTAATTGTGTCTTACTTGGGGTGAAGGTAATGTCAAGGCATTGTTCTGGATTAGAGTGGGAGGACATTTGTGCAGCATATATATGCATACAAATTGGATTCATTTTCCAATTTTCATTTTGAAATATTGAATCCCTGACACTAACCCATACCTACTAGACTCAAACAACTCATCCTAATATGATAGAGAAAAATAACCCAAACCTATAGAAATACAAGCAGTTCATTGGAGGCATGTTGTATAGTTGGACTTGCCTTTTGCATTATTTAAGGTAAAAGTTATAAATTTAGTCAATTTTTAATCGAAGAAGTTCTCCATAAGTTTTTAAACTTAAAAAATACGAGAATTCTTGTTTCCCTTTCTCTTTAGCCTATTCACACTTGTATATTTATATGCATATATAGAATCCTACCAGGTATCACACGTACATTTTGAGGTGGCTGACTTGGCATATACAAACTGTGAGAAGAGTTCACACCTCCTAAACGATGTTGGAACTGAAAATTCAACCTATAGGGGAGCTTCCTAGTAGAAGAACATTATACATAAATTCATGTTCAGTAAAATAAATATTTTTGCATCTGTGGGTGATATATATTTACTGATGAATTTCTATTGCCATTTATATTGCTTCTTTTAAATGTCTGTCAGTGTTTTGTGTGTTTGTGTGTGTGTGTGTGTGTGTGTGTGTGTAATATATCTGTACACTCTGCAGATTTTTCAAAATATGAAATATATGTGTCTAATGTAAACTCTCTAAATTCATTCATGTTCATGTATGTGGATTTATAATCAACTTTTCACAAGATTATAATCAGAAATATTCATCCACCTGAAATACATATTTATTTCCTAGTACTGAAAACGAACTTCAGTGAATGGTGCATACAAATCCTAATTATTCTACAGTAACTGACCCAGTCTAACATCAATGCAAGTAGATTCCTATGGGACATGATATGTAATTTGACGTTCATATGTACTCAACACTGGTACATTATTATTTCTTCAGTTTTTGCACATTTTAAGTTATACACTTCATCCAAAAGTTCACAAATTTATAGGCATTTGTTTCAACTTTAATCACTTCTTGCTTCAGAACACATGTATTGGCAGGGTTTCTTGACTGGTCTTTTCATGAGACTTCTTTCCAAACACATTATTTTTGATTTCCATAATCACTTTTGAAGCAAAACTCACACACTCTTCATGATAAACCAAACAATAATATTTCCATTAGATATATAACTGGTTGGAATGAATGATTGTATATCAATATACGATTTCCTGTAATTTTTCAGATATCAATTCAATTCATTATATAAAGTTCAAAAAAGTTATATTATTTATTCACAGTATGGTCTATTCATGCTTTATCTCTATCTTAATAGACACAGGGTACACCTCTTTGTACCCCCAATTCTAATTTTAAATCTTCAATATATTGCTCCCAGAAATGGTGATGGAAACACTCATGTCACCTCATTATCACAGTAATATTCTGGACAAAAAATGGAAAGGTCACACTTATGATTGTACCAAAGCCTAAATGGAAAGTGAACATGGATTACTAAAAACATCCATGTCCAGTTTGTCTAATGCTGTCAATTGTCAATCCTATTGGTGACTACATATTTGTTTTTTCCTAATTTATATATTCAAACTCAACCCTGTTGAAAATGTCTAATTCTATCCCTCACTTTATACTTTGCCTGATTTCGTAATGTTTCCATTGATATCTGCTTTTCTACACATTTTCCCCAGTTCATCATAGTGACTGACTCTTCATATGTGCTGATATTTACATTCACTCTATAACCGAAAGTCTACTGCTAAAGAACTTTTGGTCCAAATCCTATACTCACTCTTCTTCCTAAACCTACTGACTATCTTCCTAAACCTACTGAATATCCCTTTTTGACTGGATGTTCTCTTCTAATTTCAATCATCCAATGTACAAGGTCCTATGCCATTGTATATCGAATTATCTGAGACATCTTTGCAGAACATAATTCAAAGCTAAGTATCCCAATCAAGGGCAAAACCCTTCTGGGCTTCAAATCATACGTAGATTTCGGTTTTCATACTTATATTTCACCTCTATATTCTTGTAAATATTGCAGGTTCCCAATACCATTATTAATCGCACTGAATCATTCGTAACCCAAATCAAACCTGTTTTTAACCCCAAGTATACACTGTTCCCTCAATCATTTTACAGAAGAGCAGGGACAGAGTGGTTCTTACAATACAGGAAAGTAGGAGACCTTCCTCCTGATGAGAACCTCAAATATCCATGCACAAATGATACCTGGAGAAGTTGTAGGCAGGTATGAAGCACCTAAGAGAGAAAAAGTCATCTTCCATGGCAAACAACCTGGTCAGGATGAAGGGATGTGTCTGAATCTGCCTCTCTATTCTTATTGTAGAGAAGGTGGACCAAAGGAGGCCTGAGTGGAGAGCTGTTCCCAGGTGCCAATGGTTGATATACATTCTATCTAATAAAAGTGTCAAAGGAAGTAGGGGCAACCTCCATCTTATGTTACCCTTGGAAGCAACTGTTAGGACAAAGTGGTTGCCAAGGCAGTGACGTCATTCAGTTTCAAAGAATGTGACATCCCTCATTTCCTTGGTGATGGAAATCTCTGAACTTGGTATCCAAGAAGGCAGGCACCCAGAGGCAGTCCCTGTCCCAGTCCCAGTGGGCTCACTTGTTTGGATATACCAAGGACAGAGTCAGTTTTCTTGGTACCTAAGGATGTGAGGATGGCCAAATGCCAGGAGAGCTCTGAAGATGGACCTTTCCTGAGAAAACAGGTAGTGGCTAACCACTTTTTCCTGACATCTTCACAGAGTTGGTCAAGGAAACAAGATCTGAGAGAAGACAGGCCATTTCGGGGGAACATAGTATGGCCCACCAGTCAGAGGATACTCCGGATAGTCACAGACCTACTTGGGGGAAGGAGGTGCCTTTGTGGGAGTGGGTGTGGGTTTGTTGTTTTGTCTCATGTTCTGAGAATAGATAGGAAAGGCGGTTTGTTTGGTTTGAAGTGGACAGTTTCTAGTAAGTCATTTGACACGGCGAGCGTTTCTGTTTCTGTGTATCCCACTGTGTCCGTTGTTGTAGACATTAGAAAAGAGAATGCATTAATGGATGTGTCCTGTCTAGTATAAAACTTCCCATAATTCATCCTGCAAAATATATGAATGGACTGCAGCTTGTCTTATCGATGTGCAACACCTGCTATCTTTCTAAGTTGTTGTTTTCTTCCTGAATTCTGGCCACTCTCCAGAATAGGCTCATGGATTTGTGTCCAAAATATGTACCACCTCCAAGCTCTGTGACATGGCCATGTACAGGATAGCTGAAGAGAATGGCGAGCATCTCAGAAAACTCAGATATCAGTGTGACCAGGAAAGTCTCAGTGCAGAAACCCCGCTTTGGGCCTTTTGCTTACTTATTGTTGCGTTGCACTGAATGTCAGGAAGGTCTTTGCCTCAGGCCACCCCTTTGTGAAGCCTGAAGAAAACAGTTTTCAAATGGAAATGAATGGGCCTCACCTGTGGCTCTTTGCTTAATTGCTTTGGAAAGGGATGTGTCTTTATCAGCCTCTTGGACCTGTGTGTGGCTGTGACTTAGGTTCTCAGCACCTGATGGATCTTAAGAATGATCCCATGTTAGCTTCCAAATCCAAAATAGCATAAAATATCATTCATTGTGGATGAAGTCTCTTGCCTTCCTCTGTTAGGTTCCTACACTCCATCAAATGAGAATAGAAATTCTTTGGGTCAAATGAGTTCTTCAAAGCCCTGCAGAGGTGCTTGTGTTTTCGCATGACTCTAAATCACCTAAAGAATCGATACCTAAAATCAGTATGCCTCAAATTGGAGAAACACAGAAGTATTAAAGCCAGGCTTATTTGTTCACTCCTGGTTCATAGAAACGGTGTCCAGGCTACCCAGACATTAGGCAAATGAGGGGCAAAGGAGCTGATTTTGGACACTGTCTTGGGCTGCGCCCCTCATGGAAACCTCCAGCCAGAAGTTAAGATGATTGACTATATGGAATAAGATGAGGGCCATGTGGGAGTGTTTTGGTTTTAATGTTGCTCATTTGTGTGGCATTGGAATAAATGATTGGGTCCACGTGGGCTTGAACTCTGGTGTGATTCCCCTTAGAGACTGGGTTTTGGAAGTGAACTCAGGGAAGCATTGCCATGAATTTTGTTGGGATTTTAAGAGGCCAAGCATGAAAGTCACTCTTGGAAACTGAGACCTAGACCCCGGGTGGATTTCCACAGAGGTCTGGGAATCTCAGCAAGGATATTACATTATTTTATTCTTAAAGAAATGGCAGCCATAGTTGAGAGTCAAAACACACATGGACATCACATTGTAGACCTCAATGGGCCTGGCCTAATGTGACCTTTTGTCCACTCTTTGGGAAGCCTTGCCTGTGAGAGTTCTCCAGAGATTTCATTGAAATGAGCTTCCTCAACATTTAATGTTTGCTGAATGAATTGAAACCCACAGTGCCTCCAACTTCATGCTTGAAAAATGGCTAGATAAATACCATGAAATTTTTGAAATTCCTATGACCAGGTGGCACTGGAGAAACATTGGATGTCCTGTTGCTGATCATGAGTATACCAGACAGTGCCTTGATTTACTGAGTTTCATGAAAATGGTGTAGAACAGAGATGCCAGTATGTTGGAGCCTGCTGAGTAGTGGGTCTAGAGCAGTGGTGGGGAGGTGTTTGATAAAACATCCGTGGTAGGGCCATGTGGATCTACCATTGGATTCCAAATGGCTTGTAACTGACATGGTGCAGCCAGCAGACCCTTATATGTAAAGGCATTTTGTTATATGGAGAGTTAGCAGAGGAAAATTAAGAATCAGGTTGATATGGACAAGGGACAATGGGGCAAGCTGTGAGAGATAGAAGCATAGTTGGTGCATTCTCTTGCAGACCCTGACCCACCACACATGACAGAACTCCCTCCAGCACTGTGTCCCAGTTTATCTCCTAGTATTTCGTGAAACAAATACCAAACTCACAGTGCAGCAGCAAAAACACCACAAAAAGAGGAGAAGGAACAAATGGCTTCACAGTCCACACGGGGAGACACTTAGTCCCCAGTGGCCTCAGTTTACCTACAAAAAGAGGATTCAGCACTGCTTCATCTTGTTCATTGGAAAATAAGAAACCATGTCCTCCAGGTCACATAGATGCAGACCCAGCTTTGATGGTCTCACTACAAAGGAAGCCAAATCTCCTGAATACAACATATATTTCAAGTGCGGAAGATCAGAGGCAGTTTCTCAAAAAGTTTTTAGGCCAGCAGAGCTCCATGTTTGTGGAGTGTTGACCCTGTCCCCTAGTTTTGGAAACTCCTCTACCACTTCCAAGGTTGTGAACTCCTGAGCATTTTCCATTCCAGATATGTATTCACTGATTTTGTAACTCTTCTCCTCTAATTTTGTCTTACTTGGGGTGAAGGTAATGTCAAGGCATTGTTCTGGATGAGAGCGCGAGGATATTTGTGCAGCATATATTTACCTACACATTGGATTCATTTTCCAATTTTCCATTCGAAGTACTGAATCCCTGACACTAACCCATACCTAGTAGACTCAGACTATTCATCCTAATATAATGGGGGAAATTAACACAACACAATAGAAATACAAGCACTTCAGAGGAGACATGTTGTATAGTTGGACTCGACATTTGCATTATATAAGGTAGGGGTTATAAATCTAGTCAAATTTTAATTGAAATATTCTCCATGTGTTTTTAAACTTAACAAATATTTGAATTCTTGTTTCCCTCTTCTGTAGCCTCTTCACACATGTATATTTATATGCATATACAGAATCCTACCAGGTATCACACGTACATTTTTGTGAGGTGGCAGTCTTGGCAGATACAAATTGTGAGAAGTGTTCACTCTTCCTAAATGCTATTGGAAATGAAAATTCAACCTATAAAAGAGCGTCCTAGTAGAACAACTTTATACATAAACTCATGTTCAGTAAAATAAATATTTTTGCCTCTGTGGATGATATATATTTACTGATGAATTCAGATTGGCATTTATATTGGTACTTTTTAATGTCTGTGAGTGTTGTGTGTGTGTATGTGTTTGTGTGTGTGTGTGTGTGTATATATATATATATAGATATAGATATAGATATAGATAGATAGATTGATAGATATAGGTATAGATATAGATATAGATATACTCTCCAAATTTTTCAAAATATAAAATATATGTGTCTAATATACATTCTCTATATCATTCATGTTCATGTATGTGGATTTGTAATCAACTTTTCACAAGATTATAATCAGAAATATTCATCCACCTGAAATACATATTTGTTTTGTAGTACTGAAAACTAACTTCAGTGAAAGGTGCATACAAATCCTAATTAACAACAGTAACTGACCCAGTCTAACATCAATGCAAGTAGACTCCTATGGGACATGATATGTAATTTGTCATTCATTTGTATTCGACACTGGTACATTATTGTTTCTTCAGTTTTTGCACATCATAGGATATACATTTCTTCCACAAGTTCACAAATTAATAGGCATTTGTTTCAACTTTAATCACTTCTTTCTTCAGAACACATGTATTGTCAGGGTTTCTTGACTGGTCTTTTCATGAGACTTCTTTCCAAACACATTATTTTGAATTTCCATAATCATTTTGAAGCAAAACTCACACACTCTTCATGATAAACCAAAACACTAATATTTCCATTAGGTATATAACTGGTTGGAATGAATGATTGTATATCAATATACGATTTCCTTTAATTTTTCAGATATCAGTTCAATTCATTATTTAAAGTTCAATAAAGTTATATTATTTATTCACGGTATGGTCTATTCATGCTTTTTCTCTATTTTCATAGTAACAGGGTACACCTCTTTGTAACCACGATTCTAATTTTACATCTTCAATATATTGCTCCCAGAAATGGTGAAAGAAATACTCATGTCACCTCATTATCACAGTAATATTCTGGACAAAAAATGGAAAGGTCACACTTATGATTGTACCAAAGCCTAAATGGAAAATGAACATGGATTTCTAAAAACATCCATATCCATGTTGCCTAATGCTGTCAAATGTTAATCCTATTGGTGACTACATATTTGTTTTTTCCTAATTTATATTTTCAAACTCAACCCTGTTGAAAATGTCTACTTCTATCACTCACTTTATACTTTGCCTGATTTCGTAATGTTTCTATTGATATCTGCTTTTCTACATATTTTCCCCAGTTCAACATAGTGTCTGACTCTTCATATGTGCTGACATTTACATTCACTCTATAACCGAAAGTCTATTGCTAAAGAACTTTTGGTCCAAATCCTATACTCACTCCTCTTCCTAAACCTACCGACTATCTTCCTAATCCTACTGAATATCTCGTTGACTGGATGTTCTCTTCTAAATTCAATCATCCAATGTACAAGGTCCTATACCATTGTATATCGAATTATCTGAGACATCTTTGCAGAACATAATTCAAAGCTAAATATCACAATCAAGGGCAAAACCCTTCTGGGCTCCAAATCATACGTAGATTTCTGTTTTCATACTTATATTTCACCTCTATATTCTTGTAAATATTGCAGGTTCCAAATACCATTATTCATCGCACAGAATCATTCGTCACCAAATCAAACCTGTTTTTAACCCCAAGTATACACTGTTTCCTCAATCATTTTACAGAAGTGCAGTGACAGAGTAGTTCTGACAATACAGGAAAGTTGGGGACCTTCCACCTGATGAGAACCTCAAATGTCCATGCACAAATGATACCTGGAGAAGTTGTAGGCAGGTATGAAGCACCTGAGAGAGCAAAAGTCATCTTCCATGGCAAACAACCTGGTCAGGATCAAGGGATGTGTCTGAATCTGCCTGTCTCTTCTTATTGTAGACAAGGTGGAACAATCCAGGCCTGAGTGGAGAGCTGTTCCCGGGTGCCAATGGTTGATATACATTCTACCTTATGAAAGTGTCACAGGAAGTAGGGGCAACCTCCATCTTATGTTACCCTTGGAAGCAACTGTTAGGACAAAGTGGTTGCCAAGGCAGTGACCTCATTTAGTTCCAAAGAATGTGACATACCTCATTTCCTTGGTGATGGAACTCTCTGAACTTGGTATCCAAGAAGCCAGGCACCCAGAGGCAGTCCCAGTCCCAGGCCCAGTGGGCTCACTTGTTTGGATTTACCAAGGACAGAGTCAGTTTTCTTGGTACCTAATGATGTGAGGATGGCCAAATGCCAGGAGAGCTCTGAAGATGGACCTTTCCTGAGAAAACAGTTAGTGGCTAACCACTTTTTCCTGACATCTTCACAGAGTTGGTCAAGGAAACAAGATCTGAGAGAAGACCGGCGATTTCGGGGGAAGATAGTATGGCCCACCAGTCAGAGGACACTCCGGATAGTCACAGACCTACTTGGGGGAAGGAGGTGCCTTTGTGGGAGTGGGTTTGTGTTTGTTGTTTTGTATCAGGTTCTGAGAATAGATAGAAATGGCGGTTAGTTTGGTTTGGAGCGGACAGTTTCTAGTAAGTCATTTGACAAGGCGAGTGTTTCTGTTTATGTGTATCCCACTGTGTCCGTTGTTGTAGACATTAGAAAAGAGAATGCATTAATGGATGTGTCCTGTCTAGTATAAATCTTCCCATAATTCATCCTGCCCAACATATGAATGGACTGCAGCTTGTCTTATCAATGTGCAACACCTGGTATCTTTCTAAGTTGTTGTTTTCTTCCTGAATTCTGGCCACTCTCCAGAATAGGCTCAGGGATTTGTCTCCAAAATATGTACCACCTCCAAGCTCTGTGACATGGCCATGTACTGGATAGCTGAAGAGAATGGCGAGCATCTCAGAAAACTCAGATTTCAGTGTGACCAGGAAAGTCTCAGTGCAGAAACCCTGATTTGGGCCTTTTGCTTACTTATTGTTGTGTTGCACTGAATGTCAGGAAGGTCTTTGCCTAAGGCCACCCCTTTGTGAAGCCTGAAGAAAACAGTTTTCAAATGGAAATCAATGGGCCTCACCTGTGGCTCTTTGTTTAATTGCTTTGGAAAGGGATGTGTCTTTATCAGCCTCTTGGACCTGTGTGTGACTGTGACTTAGATTCTCAGCACCTGATGGATCTTAAGAATGATCCCAAGTTAGCTTCCAAAACCAAAATGGCAAAAAAATATCATTCATTGTGGATGAAGTCTCTTGCCTTCCTCTGTTAGGTTCTTGCACTCCAACAAATGAGAATAGGGATTCTTTGGATCAAATGAGTTCTTAAAGCCCTGCAGAGGTGCTTGTGTTTTCGCATGACTCTAAATCACCTAAAGAATCCATACCTAAAATCAGTAGGCCTCAAATTGGAGAAACACAGAAGTATTAACGGCAGGCTTATTTGTTCACTCCTGGTTCACAGCAACGGTGTCCAGGCTACCCTGACTTTAGGCAAATGAGGGGCAAACGAGCTGATTTTGGAAACTGTCTTGGGCTGCGTCCCTCATGGAAACCTCCAGCCAGAGGTTAAGATGATTGACTATATGGAATAAGGTGAGGGCCATGTGGGAGTGTTTTGGTTTTAATGTTGGTCCTTTGTGTGGCATTGGAAAAAATGACTGGGTCCACGTGGGCTTGAACTCTGGTGTGATTCCCCTTAGACACTGGGTTTTGGAACTGAACTCAGAGAAGCATTGCCATGAATTTTGTTGGGATTTTAAGAGGCCACGCATGAAAGTCGCTCTTGGAAACTGAGACCTAGGCCCCGGGTAGATTTCCACTGAGGCCTGGGAATCTCAGCAAGGATATCACATGATTTTATTCTTAAAGAAATGGCAGCCATAATTGAGAGTCAAAACACACATGGACCTCACATTGTTGACCTCAATGGGCCTGGCCTAATGTGACGTTTTGTCCATTCTTTGGGAAGCCTTGCCTGTGACAGTTCTCCAGATATTTCATTGAAATGAGCTTCCTAACCATTTAATGTTTGCCTAATGAATTGACACCCACAGTGCCTCCAACTTCATGCTTGAAAAATGGCTAGATAAATACCATGAAATTTTTGAAATTCCTATGACCAGGTGGCACTGGAGAAACATTGGATGTCCTGTTGCTGATCATGAGTATACCAGACAGTGCCTTGATTTACTGAGTTTCATGAAAATGGTGTAGAACAGAGATGCCAGTAAATGGAGCCTGCTGAGTAGTGGGTCTAGAGCAGTGGTGGGGAGGCGTTTGATAAAACATCCGTGGTAGGACCATGTGCATCTACCATTGGATTCCAATGGCTTGTAACTGACATGGTGCTGCCAGCAGACCCTTATATGTAAAGGCATCTTGTAATATGGAGAGTTTTAATAGGAAAATTAAGAATCAGGTTGATATGGACAAGGGGGCAATGGGGCAAGCTGTGAGAGATAGAAGCCTAGTTGGTGCATTCTCTTGCAGACCCTGACCCACCACACGTGACAGAACTCCCTCCAGCACTGTGTCCCAGTTTAGCTGCTAGTATTTCGTGAAACAAATACCAAACTCACAGTGCAGCAGCCTAAACACCACAAAAAGTGGAGGAGGAACAAATGGCTTCACAGTCCACACGGTGAGACCGGGAGACACTTAGTCCCCACTGGCCTCAGTTTACCTATAAAGAGAGGATTCAGCACTGCTTCATCTTGTTCATTGGAAAATAAGAAACCATGTCCTCCAGGTCACATAGATGCAGACCCAGATTTGAAGGTCTCACTACAAAGGAAGCCAAATCTCATGAAAACAACATATATTTCAAGTGCGGAAGCTCAGAGGCAGTTTCTCAAAAAGTTTTTAGGCCAGCAGAGTTACATGTTTGTGGAGTGTTTACCATGTCCCTTACTTGTGGAAACTCCTAAACCACCTCCAAGGTTGTGAACTCCTGAGCCTTTTCCATTCCAGATATGTATTCACTGATTGTGTAACTCTTCTCCTCTAATTGTGTCTTACTTGGGGTGAAGGTAATGTCAAGGCATTGTTTTGGATGAGAGCAGGAGGATATTTGTGCAGCATATATTTACATACACATTGGATTCATTTTCCAATTTTTCATTCGAAGTACTGAATCCCTGACACTAACCCATACCTAGTAGACTCAGACTATTCATCCTAATATAATGGGGAAAATTAACCCAACACAATAGAAATACAAGCACTTCAGAGGAGACATGTTCTATAGTTGGATTTGACATTTGCATTATATAAGGTAGGAGTTATACATCTAGTCAAATTTTAATTGAAATATTCTCCATGTGTTTTTAAACTTAACAAATATGTGAATACTTGTTTCCAATTTCTGTAGCCTATTCACACATGTATATTTATATGCATATATAGAATCCTACCTGGTATCACACGTACATTTTTGTAAGGTGGATGTCTTGGCAGATACAAATTGTGAGAAGTGTTCACTCCTCCTAAATGCTGTTGGAAATGAAAATTCAACCTATAAGAGAGCGTCCTAGAAGAACAACATTATACATAAACTCATGTTCAGAAACATAAATATTTTTGCATCTGTGGATGATATATATTTACTGATGAATTTCGATTGGCATTTATATTGGTACTTTTTAATGTCTGTGAGTGTTGTGTGTGTGTGTGTGTGTGTGTGTGTGTGTGTGTGTGTGTGTATAGATATAGATATAGATATACTCTCCAAAGTTTTCCAAATATGAAATATATGTGTCTAGTATACACTCTCTAAATTCATTCATGTTCATGTATGTGGATTTATAATCAACTTTTCACAAGATTATAATCAGAAATATTCATCCACCTGAAATACATATTTGTTTCCTAGTACTGACTACTAACTTCAGTGAAGGGTGCATACAAATCCTAATTATTCTACAGTATCTGACCCAGACTAACATCAATGCAAGTAGACTCCTATGGGACATGATATGTAATTTGTCATTCATTTGTATTCGACACTGGTACATTATTGTTTCTTCAGTTTTTGCACATCATAGGATATACATTTCATCCACAAGTTCACAAATTAATAGGCATTTGTTTCAACATTAATCACTTCTTGCTTCAGAACACATGTATTGTCAGGGTTTCTTGACTGGTCTTTTCATGAATCTTCTTTCCAAACACATTATTTTGAATTTCCATAATCATTTTGAAGCAAAACTCACACACTCTTCATGATAAACCAAAACACTAATATTTCCATTAGATATATAACTGGTTGGAATGAATGATTGTATATCAATATACAATTTCCTTTTATTTTTCAGATATCAGTTCAATTCACTATTTAAAGTTCAAAAAAGTTATATTATTTATTCACAGTATGGTCTATTCGTGGTTTTTCTCTATGTTCAAAGAAAGAGGGTACACCTATTTGTACCCCCGATTCTAATTTTACATCTTCAATATATTGCTCCCAGAAATGGTGAAAGAAATACTCATGTCACCTCATTATCACAGTAATATTCTGGACAAAAAATGGAAAGGTCACACTTATGATTGTACCAAAGCCTAAATGGAAAGTGAACATGGATTTCTAAAAACATCCATGTCCAGGTTACCTAATGCTGTCAATTGTCACTCCTATTGGTGACTACATATTTGTTTTTTCCTAATTTATATATTGAAACTCAACCCTGTTGAAAATGTCTAATTTTATCCCTCACTTTATACTTTGCCTGATTTCGTAATGTTTCCATTGATATCTGCTATTCTACATATTTTCCCCAGTTCAACATAGTGTCTGACTCTTCATATGTGCTGACATTTACATTCACTCTATAACCAAAAGTCTATTGCTAAAGAACTTTTGGTCCAAATCCTATACTCACTCGTCTTCCTAAACCTCCCGACTATCTTCCTAATCCTACTGAATATCCCTTTTTGACTGGATGTTCTCTTCTAAATTCAATCATCCAATGTACAAGGTCCTATGCCATTGTATATCAAATTATCTGAGACATCTTTGCAGAACATAATTCAAAGCTAAGTATCCCAATCAAGGGCAAAACCCTCTGGGCTTCAAAGCATACCTAGATTTCTTTTTTCAAACTTATATTTCACCTCTATATTCTTGTAAATATTGCAGGTTCCCAATCCCATTATTCATCACACAGAATCATTCATCACCAAAACAAACCTGTTTTTAACCCCAGGTATACATTGTTCCCTCAATCATTTTACAGAAGTGCAGGGACAGAGGGGTTCTTACAATACAGGAAAGTTGGGGATCTTCCACCAGATGAGAACCTCAAATGTCCATGCACAAATGATACATGGAGAAGTTGTAGGCAGGTATGAAGCTCCTGAGAGAGCAAAAGTCATCTTCCATGGCAAACAACCTGGTCAGGATGAAGGGATGTGTCTGAATCTGCCTGTCTCTTCTTATTGTAGACAAGGTGGAACAATCCAGGCCTGAGTGGAGAGCTGTTCCCGGGTGCCAATGGTTGATATACATTCTACCTTATGAAAGTGTCACAGGAAGTAGGGGAAACCTCCATCTTATGTAACCCTTGGAAGCAACTGTTAGGACAAAGTGGTTGCCAAGGCAGTGACCTCATTCAGTTCCAAAGAATGTGACATACCTCATTTCCTTGGTGATGGAACTCTCTGAACTTGGTATCCAAGAAGCCAGGCACCCAGAGGCAGTCCCAGTCCCAGGCCCAGTGGGCTCACTTGTTTGGATTTACCAAGGACAGAGTCAGTTTTCTTGGTACCTAATGATGTGAGGATGGCCAAATGCCAGGAGAGCTCAGAAGAAGGACCTTTCCTGAGAAAACAGGTAGTGGCTAACCACTTTTTCCTGACATCTTCACAGAGTTGGTCAAGGAAACAAGATCTGAGAGAAGACAGGCCATTTCGGGGGAACATAGCATGGCCCACCAGTCAGAGGACACTCCGGATAGTCACAGACCTACTTGGGGGAAGGAGGTGCCTTTGTGGGAGTGGGTGTTGGTTTGTTGTTTTGTCTCATGTTCTGAGAATAGATAGGAAAGGCGTTTTCTTTGGTTTGGAGTGGACAGTTTCTAGTAAGTCATTTGACATGGCGAGTGTTTCCTGTTTCTGTGTATCCCACTGTGTCCGTTGTTGTAGACATTAGAAAAGAGAATGCATTAATGGATGTGTCCTGTCTAGTATAAAACTTCCCATAATTCATCCTGCCCAATATATGAATGGACTGCAGCTTGTCTTATCGATGTGCAACACCTGCTATCTTTCTAAGTTGTTGTTTTCTTCCTGAATTCTGGAAACTCTCCAGAATAGGCTCATGGATTTGTGTCCAAAATATGTACCACCTCCAAGCTCTGTGACATGGCCATGTAAAGGATAGTTGAAGAGAATGGCGAGCATCTCTGAAAACTCAGATATCAGTGTGACCAGGAAAGTCTCAGTGCAGAAACACTGCTTTGGGCTTTTTGCTTACTTATTGTTGTGTTGCACTGAATGTCAGGAAGGTCTTTGCCTCAGGCCACCCCTTTGTGAAGCCTGAAGAAAACAGTTTTCAAATGGAAATGAATGGGACTCCCCTGTGGTTCTTTGCTTAATTGCTTTGGAAAGGGATGTGTCTTTATCAGCCTCTTGGACCTGTGTGTGGCTGTGACTTAGATTCTCAGCACCTGATGGATCTTAAGAATGATCCCATGTGAGCTTCCAAAACCAAAATGGCAAAAAATATCATTCATTGTGGATGAAGTCTCTTGCCTTCCTCTGTTAGGTTCCTGCACTCCAACAAATGAGAATAGGGATTCTGTGAGTCAAATGAGTTCTTCAAAGCCCTGCACAGGTGCTTGTGTTATCGCATGACTCTAAATCACCTAAAGAATCGATACCTAAAATCAGTAGCCCTCAAATTGGAGAAACACAGAAGTATTAATGGCAGGCTTATTTGTTCACTCCTGGTTTACAGCAACGGTGTCCAGGCTACCCTGACTTTAGGCAAATGAGGGGCAAACGAGGTGATATGGGACACTGTCTTGGGCTGCGCCCCTCTTGGAAACCTCCAGCCAGAGGTTAAGATGATTGACTATATGGAACAAATGAGGGCCATGTGTGAGTGTTTTGGTTTTAATTTTGGTTATTTGTGTGGCATTGGAAAAAATGGTTCCACGTGGGCTTGAACTCTAGTGTGATTCCCCTTAGACACTGGGTTTTGGAACTGAACTCAGAGAAGCATTGCTATGAATTTTGTTGGGATTTTAAGAGGCCACGCATGAAAGTCACTCTTGGAAACTGAGACCTACGCCCCGGGTGGATTTCCACAGAGGCCTGGGAATCTCAGCAAGGATATCACATGATTTTATTCTTAAAGAAATGGCATCCATAGTTGAGAGTCAAACACACATGGACCTCACATTGTAGACCTCAATGGGCCTGGCCTAATGTGATATTTTGTCCAATCTTTGGGAAGTTGTGCTTGTGAGATTTCTCCAGATATTTCATTGAAATGAGCTTCCTCAACATTTAATGTTTGCTGAATGAATTGAAACCCACAGTGCCTCCAACTTCATGCTTGAAAAATGGCTAGATAAATACCATGAAATTTTTGAAATTCCTATGACCAGGTGGCACTGGAGAAACATTGGATGTCCTGTTGCTGATCATGAGTATACCAGACAGTGCCTTGATTTACTGAGTTTCATGAAAATGGTGTAGAACAGATATGCCAGTATGTTGGAGCCTGCTGAGTAGTGGGTCTAGAGCAGTGGTGGGGAGGTGTTTGATAAAACATCCGTGGTAGGGCCATGTGGATCTACCATTGGATTCCAAATGGCTTGTAACTGACATGGTGCAGCCAGCAGACCCTTATATGTAAAGGCATCTTGTTATATGGAGAGTTAGCAGAGGAAAATTAAGAATCAGGTTGATATGGACAAGGGGACAATGGGGCAAGCTGTGAGAGATAGAAGCATAGTTGGTGCATTCTCTTGCAGACCCTGACCCACCACACATGACAGAACTCCCTCCAGCACTGTGTCCCAGTTTATCTCCTAGTATTTCGTGAAACAAATACCAAACTCACAGTGCAGCAGCAAAAACACCACAAAAAGAGGAGAAGGAACAAATGGCTTCACAGTCCACACGGGGAGACAATTAGTCCCCAGTGGCCTCAGTTTACCTACAAAAAGAGGATTCAGCACTGCTTCATCTTGTTCATTGGAAAATAAGAAACCATGTCCTCCAGGTCACATAGATGCAGACCCAGCTTTGATGGTCTCACTACAAAGGAAGCCAAATCTCCTGAAAACAACATATATTTCAAGTGCGGAAGCTCAGAGGCAGTTTCTCAAAAAGTTTTTAGGCCAGCAGAGCTCCATGTTTGTGGAGTGTTGACCCTGTCCCCTTGTTTTGGAAACTCCTCTACCACCTCCAAGGTTGTGAACTCCTGAGCATTTTCCATTCCAGATATGTATTCACTGATTTTGTAACTCTTCTCCTCTAATTTTGTCTTACTTGGGGTAAAGGTAATGTCAAGGCATTGTTCTGGATGAGAGCGGGAGGATATTTGTGCAGCATATATTTACATACACATTGGATTCATTTTCCAATTTTCCATTCGAAGTACTGAATCCCTGACACTAACCCATACCTAGTAGACTCAGACTATTCATCCTAATATAATGGGGGAAATTAACACAACACAATAGAAATACAAGCACTTCAGAGGAGACATGTTGTATAGTTGGACTCGACATTTGCATTATATAAGGTAGGGGTTATAAATCTAGTCAAATTTTAATTGAAATATTCTCCATGTGTTTTTAAACTTAACAAATATTTGAATTCTTGTTTCCCTCTTCTGTAGCCTCTTCACACATGTATATTAATATGCATATATAGAATCCTACCAGGTATCACACATACATTTTTGTGAGGTGGCAGTCCTGGCAGATACAAATTGTGAGAAGTGTTCACTCTTCCTAAATGCTATTGGAAATGAAAATTCAACCTACAAAAGAGCGTCCTAGTAGAACAACTTTATACATAAACTCATATTCAGTAAAATAAATATTTTTGCCTCTGTGGATGATATATATTTACTGATGAATTCAGATTGGCATTTATATTGGTACTTTTTAATGTCTGTGAGTGTTTTGTGTGTGTATGTGTTTGTGTTGTGTGTGTGTATATATATATATATATATATATATATATATATATAGATATAGATATAGATATAGATATAGATATAGATATAGATAGATAGATATAGATATAGATATAGATATAGATATAGATATACTCTCCAAATTTTTCAAAATATAAAATATATGTGTCTAATATACACTCTCTATATCATTCATGTTCATGTATGTGGATTTGTAATCAACTTTTCACAAGATTATAATCAGAAATATTCATCCACCTGAAATACATATTTGTTTTGTAGTACTGAAAACTAACTTCAGTGAAAGGTGCATACAAATCCTAATTAACAACAGTAACTGACCCAGTCTAACATCAATGCAAGTAGACTCCTATGGGACATGATATGTAATTTGTCATTCATTTGTATTCGACACTGGTACATTATTGTTTCTTCAGTTTTTGCACATCATTGATATACATTTCATCCACAAGTTCACAAATTAATAGGCATTTGTTTCAACATTAATCACTTCTTGCTTCAGAACACATGTATTGTCAGGGTTTCTTGACTGGTCTTTTCATGAGACTTCTTTCCAAACACATTATTTTGAATTTCCATAATCATTTTGAAGCAAAACTCACACACTCTTCATGGTAAACCAAAACACTAATATTTCCATTAGATATATAACTGGTTGGAATGAACGATTGTATATCAATATACAATTTCCTTTTATCGTTCAGATATCAGTTCAATTCATTATTTAAAGTTCAAAAAAGTTATATTATTTATTCACAGTATGGTCTATTCGTGGTTTCTCTCTATGTTCATAGTAACAGGGTACACCTATTTGTACCCCCGATTCTAATTTTACATCTTCAATATATTGCTCCCAGAAATGGTGAAAGAAATACTCATGTCACCTCATTATCACAGTAATATTCTGGACAAAAAATGGAAAGGTCACACTTATGATTGTACCAAAGCCTAAATGGAAAGTGAACATGGATTTCTAAAAACATCCATGTCCAGGTTGCCTAATGCTGTCAATTGTCACTCCTATTGGTGACTACATATTTGTTTTTCCTAATTTATATATTGAAACTCAACCCTGTTGAAAATATCTAATTCTATCCCTCACTTTATACTTTGCCTGATTTCGTAATGTTTCCATTGATATCTGCTTTTCTACATATTTTCCCCAGTTCAACATAGTGACTGACTCTTAATATGTGCTGACATTTACATTCATTCTATAACCGAAAGTCTATTGCTAAAGAACTTTTGGTCCAAATCCTATACTCACTCTTCTTCCTAATCCTACCGACTATCTTCCTAATCCTACTGAATATCCCGTTGACTGGATGTTCTCTTCTAAATTCAATCATCCAATGTACAAGGTCCTATACCATTGTATATCGAATTATCTGAGACATCTTTGCAGAATATAATTCAAAGCTAAGTATCCCAATCAAGGGCAAAAACCCTTCTGGGCTTCAAAGCATACCTAGATTTCTTTTTTCATACTTATATTTCACCTCTATATTCTTGTAAATATTGCAGGTTCCCAATCCAATTATTCATCGCACAGAATCATTCATCACCAAATCAAACCTGTTTTTAACCCCATGTATACACTGTTCCCTCAATCATTTTACAGAAGAGCAGGGACAGAGGGATTCTTACAATACAGGAAAGTTGGGGATCTTCCACCAGATGAGAACCTCAAATGTCCATGCACAAATGATACCTGGAGAAGTTGTAGGCAGGTATGAAGCACCTGAGAGAGCAAAAGTCATCTTCCATGGCAAACAACCTGGTCAGGATGAAGGGATGTGTCTGAATCTGCCTCTCTCTTCTTATTGTAGACAAGGTGGAACAATCCAGGCCTGAGTGGAGAGCTGTTCCCGGGTGCCAATGGTTGATATACATTCTACCTTATGAAAGTGTCACAGGAAGTAGGGGAAACCTCCATCTTATGTAACCCTTGGAAGCAACTGTTAGGACAAAGTGGTTGCCAAGGCAGTGACCTCATTCAGTTCCAAAGAATGTGACATACCTCATTTCCTTGGTGATGGAACTCTCTGAACTTGGTATCCAAGAAGCCAGGCACCCAGAGGCAGTCCCAGTCCCAGGCCCAGTGGGCTCACTTGTTTGGATTTACCAAGGACAGAGTCAGTTTTCTTGGTACCTAATGATGTGAGGATGGCCAAATGCCAGGAGAGCTCTGAAGATGGACCTTCCCTGAGAAAACAGGTAGTGGCTAACCACTTTTTCCTGACATCTTCACAGAGTTGGTCAAGGAAACAAGATCTGAGAGAAGACAGGCCATTTCGGGGGAACATAGTATGGCCCACCAGTCAGAGGACACTCCGGATAGTCACAGACCTACTTGGGGGAAGGAGGTGCCTTTGTGGGAGTGGGTGTGGGTTTGTTGTTTTGTCTCATGTTCTGAGAATAGAACGAAAAGGCGGTTTGTTTGGTTTGGAGCAGACAGTTTCTAGTAAGTCATTTGACAAGGCGAGTGTTTCTGTTTATGTGTATCCCACTGTGTCCGTTGTTGTAGACATTAGAAAAGAGAATGCATTAATGGATGTGTCCTGTCTAGTATAAATCTTCCCATAATTCATCCTGCCCAACATATGAATGGACTGCAGTTTGTCTTATCCATGTGCAACACCTGCTATCTTTCTAAGTTGTTGTTTTCTTCCTGAATTCTGGCCACTCTCCAGAATGGGCTCAGGGATTTGTGTCCAAAATATGTACCACCTCCAAGCTCTGTGACATGGCCATGTACTGGATAGCTGAAGAGAATGGCGAGCATCTCAGAAAACTCAGATTTCTGTGTGACCAGGAAAGTCTCAGTGCAGAAACCCTGCTTTGGGCCTTTTGCTTACTTATTGTTGTGTTGCACTGAATGTCAGGAAGGTCTTTGCCTCAGGCCACCCCTTTGTGAAGCTTGAAGAAAACAGTTTTCAAATGGAAATGAATGGGCCTCACCTATGGCTCTTTGTTTAATTGCTTTGGAAAGGGAGTGTCTTTATCAGCCTCTTGGACCTGTGTGTGGCTGTGACTTAGATTCTCAGCACCTGATGGATCTTAAGAATGATCTCATGTTAGCTTCCAAAACCAAAATGGCAAAAAAATATCATTCATTGTGGTTGAAGTCTCTTGCCTTCCTCTGTTAGGTTCCTGCACTCCAACAAATGAGAATAGGGATTCTTTGGATCAAATGAGTTTATAAGCCCTGCAGAGGTGCTTGTGTTTTCGCATGACTCTAAATCACCTAAAGAATCCATAACTAAAATCAGTAGGCCTCAAATTGGAGAAACACAGAAGTATTAAAGGCAGGCTTATTTGTTCACTCCTGGTTCACAGCAAAGGTGTCTAGGCTACCCTGACATTAGGCAAATGAGGGGCAAACGAGCTGATTTTGGACACTGTCTTGGGCTGCGTCCCTCATGGAAACCTCCAGCCAGAGTTTAAGATGATTGACTATATGGAATAAGGGGAGGGCCATGTGGGAGTGTTTTGGTTTTAATGTTGGTCAATTGTGTGGCATTGGAAAAAATAACTGGGTCCACGTGGGCTTGAACTCTGGTGTAATTCCCCTTAGACACTGGGTTTTGGAACTGAACTCAGAGAAGCATTGCCATGAATTTTGTTGGGATTTTAAGAGGCCACACATGAAAGTCGCTCTTGGAAACTGAGACCTAGGCCCCGGGTAGATTTCCACTGAGGCCTGGGAATCTCAGCAAGGATATCACATGATTTTATTCTTAAAGAAATGGCAGCCATAATTGAGAGTCAAAACACACATGGACCTCACATTGTTGACCTCAATGGTCCTGGCCTAATGTGACGTTTTGTCCATTCTTTGGGAAGCCTTGCCTGTGACAGTTCTCCAGAGATTTCATTGAAATGAGCTTCCTAACCATTTAATGTTTGCCTAATGAATTGAAACCCACAGTGCCTCCAACTTCATGCTTGAAAAATGGCTAGATAAATACCATGAAATTTTTGAAATTCCTATGACCAGGTGGCACTGGAGAAACATTGGATGTCCTGTTGCTGATCATGAGTATACCAGACAGTGCCTTGATTTACTGAGTTTCATGAAAATGGTGTAGAACAGAGATGCCAGTAAATGGAGCCTGCTGAGTAGTGGGTCTAGAGCAGTGGTGGGGAGGCGTTTGATAAAACATCCGTGGTAGGACCATGTGCATCTACCATTGGATTCCAAATGGCTTGTAATTGACATGGTGCTGCCAGCAGACCCTTATATGTAAAGGCATCTTGTTATATGGAGAGTTTTAAGAGGAAAATTAAGAATCAGGTTGATATGGACAAGGGGGCAATGGGGCAAGCTGTGAGAGATAGAAGCCTAGTTGGTGCATTCTCTTGCAGACCCTGACCCACCACACGTGACAGAACTCCCTCCAGCACTGTGTCCCAGTTGAGCTGCTAGTATTTCGTGAAACAAATACCAAACTCACAGTGCAGCAGCCTAAACACCACAAAAAGTGGAGGAGGACCAAATGGCTTCACAGTCCACACGGGGAGACCGGGAGACACTTAGACCCCAGTGGCCTCAGTTTACCTATAAATAGAGGATTCAGCACTGCTTCATCTTGTTCATTGGAAAATAAGAAACCATGTCCTCCAGGTCACATAGATGCAGACCCAGCTTTGATGGTCTCACTACAAAGGAAGCCAAATCTCATGAAAACAACATATATTTCAAGTGCGGAAGCTCAGAGGCAGTTTCTCAAACAGTTTTTAGGCCAGCAGAGTTACATGTTTGTGGAGTGTTTACCACATCCCTTACTTTTGGAAACTCCTAAACCACCTCCAAGGTTGTGAACTCCTGAGCCTTTTCCATTCCAGATATGTACTCACTGATTGTGTAACTCTTCTCCTCTAATTGTGTCTTACTTGGGGTGAAGGTAATGTCAAGGCATTGTTTTGGATGAGAGCGGGAGGATATTTGTGCAGCATATATTTACATACACATTGGATTCATTTTCCAATTTTTCATTCGAAGTACTGAATCCCTGACACTAACCCATACCTAGTAGACTCAGACTATTCATCCTAATATAATGGGGAAAATTAACCCAACACAATAGAAATACAAGCACTTCAGAGGAGACATGTTCTATAGTTGGACTTGACATTTGCAATATATAAGGTAGGAGTTATACATCTAGTCAAATTTTAATTGAAATATTCTCCATGTGTTTTTAAACTTAACAAATATGTGAATACTTGTTTCCAATTTCTGTAGCCTATTCACACATGTATATTTATATGCATATATAGAATCCTACCAGGTATCACACGTACATTTTTGTAAGGTGGATGTCTTGGCAGATACAAATTGTAAGAAGTGTTCACTCCTCCTAAATGCTGTTGGAAATGAAAATTCAACCTATAAGAGAGCGTCCTAGAAGAACAACATTATACATAAACTCATGTTCAGAAACATAAATATTTTTGCATCTGTGGATGATATATATTTACTGATGAATTTCGATTGGCATTTATATTGGTACTTTTTAATGTCTGTGAGTGTTGTGTGTGTGTGTGTGTGTGTGTGTGTGTGTGTGTATAGATATAGATATAGATATACTCTCCAAAGTTTTCCAAATATGAAATATATGTGTCTAGTATACACTCTCTAAATTCATTCATGTTCATGTATGTGGATTTATAATCAACTTTTCACAAGATTATAATCAGAAATATTCATCCACCTGAAATACATATTTGTTTCCTAGTACTGACTACTAACTTCAGTGAAGGGTGCATACAAATCCTAATTATTCTACAGTATCTGACCCAGTCTAACATCAATGCAAGTAGACTCCTATGGGACATGATATGTAATTTGTCATTCATTTGTATTCGACACTGGTACATTATTGTTTCTTCAGTATTTGCACATCATAGGATATACATTTCATCCACAAGTTCACAAATTAATAGGCATTTGTTTCAACATTAATCACTTCTTGCTTCAGAACACATGTATTGTCAGGGTTTCTTGACTGGTCTTTTCATGAGACTTCTTTCCAAACACATTATTTTGAATTTCCATAATCATTTTGAAGCAAAACTCACACACTCTTCATGGTAAAACAAAACACTAATATTTCCATTAGATATATAACTGGTTGGAATGAATGATTGTATATCAATATACAATTTCCTTTTATTTTTCAGATATCAGTTCAATTCATTATTTAAAGTTCAAAAAAGTTATATTATTTATTCACAGTATGGTCTATTCGTGGTTTCTCTCTATGTTCATAGAAACAGGGTACAAATATTTGTACCCCCGATTCTAATTTTACATCTTCAATATATTGCTCCCAGAAATGGTGAAAGAAATACTCATGTCACCTCATTATCACAGTAATATTCTGGACAAAAAATGGAAAGGTCACACTTATGATTGTACCAAAGCCTAAATGGAAAGTGAACATGGATTTCTAAAAACATCCATGTCCAGGTTGCCTAATGCTGTCAATTGTCACTCCTATTGGTGACTACATATTTGTTTTTTCCTAATTTATATATTGAACCTCAACCCTGTTGAAAATGTCTAATTCTATCCCTCACTTTATACTTTGCCTGATTTCGTAATGTTTCCATTGATATCTGCTTTTCTACATATTTTCCCCAGTTCAACATAGTGTCTGACTCTTCATATGTGCTGACATTTACATTCACTCTATAACCAAAAGTCTATTGCTAAAGAACTTTTGGTCCAAATCCTATACTCACTCGTCTTCCTAAACCTACCGACTATCTTCCTAATCCTACTGAATATCCCTTTTTGACTGGATGTTCTCTTCTAAATTCAATCATCCAATGTACAAGGTCCTATGCCATTGTATATCAAATTATCTTAGACATCTTTGCAGAACATAATTCAAAGCTAAGTATCCCAATCAAGAGCAAAACCCTTCTGGGCTTCAAAGCATACCTAGATTTCTTTTTTCATACTTATATTTCACCTCTATATTCTTGTAAATATTGCAGGTTCCCAATCCAATTATTCATCGCACAGAATCATTCGTCACCAAATCAAACCTGTTTTTAACCCCATGTATACACTGTTCCCTCAATCATTTTACAGAAGAGCAGGGACAGAGGGGTTCTTACAATACAGGAAAGTTGGGGATCTTCCACCAGATGAGAACCTCAAATGTCCATGCACAAATGATACCTGGAGAAGTTGTAGGCAGGTATGAAGCACCTGAGAGAGCAAAAGTCATCTTCCATGGCAAACAACCTGGTCAGGATGAAGGGATGTGTCTGAATCTGCCTCTCTCTTCTTATTGTAGACAAGGTGGAACAATCCAGGCCTGAGTGGAGAGCTGTTCCCGGGTGCCAATGGTTGATATACATTCTACCTTATGAAAGTGTCACAGGAAGTAGGGGAAACCTCCATCTTATGTAACCCTTGGAAGCAACTGTTAGGACAAAGTGGTTGCCAAGGCAGTGACCTCATTCAGTTCCAAAGAATGTGACATACCTCATTTCCTTGGTGATGGAACTCTCTGAACTTGGTATCTAAGAAGCCAGGCACCCAGAGGCAGTCCCAGTCCCAGGCCCAGTGGGCTCACTTGTTTGGATTTACCAAGGACAGAGTCAGTTTTCTTGGTACCTAATGATGTGAGGATGGCCAAATGCCAGGAGAGCTCTGAAGATGGACCTTCCCTGAGAAAACAGGTAGTGGCTAACCACTTTTTCCTGACATCTTCACAGAGTTGGTCAAGGAAACAAGATCTGAGAGAAGACAGGCCATTTCGGGGGAACATAGTATGGCCCACCAGTCAGAGGACACTCCGGATAGTCACAGACCTACTTGGGGGAAGGAGGTGCCTTTGTGGGAGTGGGTGTGGGTTTGTTGTTTTGTCTCATGTTCTGAGAATAGAACGAAAAGGCGGTTTGTTTGGTTTGGAGCAGACAGTTTTTAGTAAGTCATTTGACAAGGCGAGTGTTTCTGTTTATGTGTATCCCACTGTGTCCGTTGTTGTAGACATTAGAAAAGAGAATGCATTAATGGATGTGTCCTGTCTAGTATAAATCTTGCCATAATTCATCCTGCCCAACATATGAATGGACTGCAGTTTGTCTTATCCATGTGCAACACCTGCTATCTTTCTAAGTTGTTGTTTTCTTCCTGAATTCTGGCCACTCTCCAGAATGGGCTCAGGGATTTGTGTCCAAAATATGTACCACCTCCAAGCTCTGTGACATGGCCATGTACTGGATAGCTGAAGAGAATGGCGAGCATCTCAGAAAACTCAGATTTCTGTGTGACCTGGAAAGTCTCAGTGCAGAAACCCTGCTTTGGGCCTTTTGCTTACTTATTGTTGTGTTGCACTGAATGTCAGGAAGGTCTTTGCCTCAGGCCACCCCTTTGTGAAGCTTGAAGAAAACAGTTTTCAAATGGAAATGAATGGGCCTCACCTATGGCTCTTTGTTTAATTGCTTTGGAAAGGGATGTGTCTTTATCAGCCTCTTGGACCTGTGTGTGGCTGTGACTTAGATTCTCAGCACCTGATGGATCTTAAGAATGATCTCATGTTAGCTTCCAAAACCAAAATGGCAAAAAAATATCATTCATTGTGGTTGAAGTCTCTTGCCTTCCTCTGTTAGGTTCCTGCACTCCAACAAATGAGAATAGGGATTCTTTGGATCAAATGAGTTCTTAAAGCCCTGCAGAGGTGCTTGTGTTTTCGCATGACTCTAAATCACCTAAAGAATCCATAACTAAAATCAGTAGGCCTCAAATTGGAGAAACACAGAAGTATTAACGGCAGGCTTATTTGTTCACTCCTGGTTCACAGCAAAGGTGTCTAGGCTACCCTGACATTAGGCAAATGAGGGGCAAACGAGCTGATTTGGGACACTGTCTTGGGCTGCGTCCCTCATGGAAACCTCCAGCCAGAGTTTAAGATGATTGACTATATGGAATAAGGTGAGGGCCATGTGGGAGTGTTTTGGTTTTAATGTTGGTCAATTGTGTGGCATTGGAAAAAATGACTGGGTCCACGTGGGCTTGAACTCTGGTGTAATTCCCCTTAGACACTGGGTTTTGGAACTGAACTCAGAGAAGCATTGCCATGAATTTTGTTGGGATTTTAAGAGGCCACGCATGAAAGTCGCTCTTGGAAACTGAGACCTAGGCCCCGGGTAGATTTCCACTGAGGCCTGGGAATCTCAGCAAGGATATCACATGATTTTATTCTTAAAGAAATGGCAGCCATAATTGAGAGTCAAAACACACATGGACCTCACATTGTTGACCTCAATGGGCCTGGCCTAATGTGACGTTTTGTCCATTCTTTGGGAAGCCTTGCCTGTGACAGTTCTCCAGATATTTCATTGAAATGAGCTTCCTAACCATTTAATGTTTGCCTAATGAATTGAAACCCACAATGCCTCCAACTTCATGCTTGAAAAATGGCTAGATAAATACCATGAAATTTTTGAAATTCCTATGACCAGGTGGCACTGGAGAAACATTGGATGTCCTGTTGCTGATCATGAGTATACCACACAGTGCCTTGATTTACTGAGTTTCATGAAAATGGTGTAGAACAGAGATGCCAGTAATTTGGAGCCTGCTGAGTAGTGGGTCTAGAGCAGTGGTGGGGAGGCGTTTGATAAAACATCCGTGGTAGGACCATGTGCATCTACCATTGGATTCCAAATGGCTTGTAACTGACATGGTGCTGCCAGCAGACCCATATATGTAAAGGCATCTTGTTATATGGGGAGTTTTAAGAGGAAAATTAAGAATCAGGTTGATATGGACAAGGGGGCAATGGGGCAAGCTGTGAGAGATAGAAGCCTAGTTGGTGCATTCTCTTGCAGACCCTGACCCACCACACGTGACAGAACTCCCTCCAGCACTGTGTCCCAGTTTAGCTGCTAGCATTTCGTGAAACAAATACCAAACTCACAGTGCAGCAGCCTAAACACCACAAAAAGTGGAGGAGGACCAAATGGCTTCACAGTCCACATGGGGAGACCGGGAGACACTTAGTCCCCACTGGCCTCAGTTTACCTATAAAGAGAGGATTCAGCACTGCTTCATCTTGTTCATTGGAAAATAAGAAACCATGTCCTCCAGGTCACATAGATGCAGACCCAGCTTTGATGGTCTCACTACAAAGGAAGCCAAATCTCATGAAAATAACATATATTTCAAGTGCGGAAGCTCAGAGGCAGTTTCTCAAACAGTTTTTAGGCCAGCAGAGTTACATGTTTGTGGAGTGTTTACCATGTCCCTTACTTTTGGAAACTCCTAAACCACCTCCAAGGTTGTGAACTCCTGAGCATTTTCCATTCCAGATATGTATTCACTGATTGTGTAACTCTTCTCCTCTAATTGTGTCTTACTTGGGGTGAAGGTAATGTCAAGGCATTGTTTTGGATGAGAGCGGGAGGATATTTGTGCAGCATATATTTACATACACATTGGATTCATTTTCCAATTTTTCATTCGAAGTACTGAATCCCTGACACTAACCCATACCTAGTAGACTCAGACTATTCATCCTAATATAATGGGGAAAATTAACCCAACACAATAGAAATACAAGCACTTCAGAGGAGACATGTTCTATAGTTGGACTTGACATTTGCATTATATAATGTAGGAGTTATACATCTAGTCAAATTTTAATTGAAATATTCTCCATGTGTTTTTAAACTTAACAAATATGTGAATACTTGTTTCCAATTTCTGTAGCCTATTCACACATGTATATTTATATGCATATATAGAATCCTACCAGGTATCACACGTACATTTTTGTAAGGTGGGTGTCTTGGCAGATACAAATTTTGAGAAGTGTTCACTCCTCCTAAATGCTGTTGGTAATGAAAATTCAACCTATAAGAGAGCGTCCTAGAAGAACAACATTATACATAAACTCATGTTCAGAAACATAAATATTTTTGCATCTGTGGATGATATATATTTACTGATGAATTTCGATTGGCATTTATATTGGTACTTTTTAATGTCTGTGAGTGTTGTGTGTGTGTGTGTGTGTGTGTGTGTGTGTGTATAGATATAGATATAGATATACTCTCCAAAGTTTTCCAAATATGAAATATATGTGTCTAGTATACACTCTCTAAATTCATTCATGTTCATGTATGTGGATTTATAATCAACTTTTCACAAGATTATAATCAGAAATATTCATCCACCTGAAATACATATTTGTTTCCTAGTACTGACTACTAACTTCAGTGAAGGGTGCATACAAATCCTAATTATTCTACAGTATCTGACCCAGTCTAACATCAATGCAAGTAGACTCCTATGGGACATGATATGTAATTTGTCATTCATTTGTATTCGACACTGGTACATTATTGTTTCTTCAGTTTTTGCACATCATAGGATATACATTTCATCCACAAGTTCACAAATTAATAAGCATTTGTTTCAACATTAATCACTTCTTGCTTCAGAACACATGTATTTCAGGGTTTCTTGACTGGTCTTTTAATGAGACTTCTTTCCAAACACATTATTTTGAATTTCCATAATCATTTTGAAGCAAAACTCAAACACTCTTCATGATAAACCAAAACACTAATATTTCCATTAGATATATAACTGGTTGGAATGAATGATTGTATATCAATATACAATTTCCTTTTATTTTTCAGATATCCGTTCTATTCATTATTTAAAGTTCAAAAAAGTTATATTATTTATTCACAGTATGGTCTATTCGTGGTTTTTCTCTATGTTCATAGAAACAGGGTACACCTATTTGTACCCCCGATTCTAATTTTACATCTTCAATATATTGCTTCCAGAAATGGTGAAAGAAATACTCATGTCACCTCATTATCACAGTAATATTCTGGACAAAAAATGGAAAGGTCACACTTATGATTGTACCAAAGCCTAAATGGAAAGTGAACATGGATTTCTAAAAACATCCATGTCCAGGTTGCCTAATGCTGTCAATTGTCACTCCTATTGGTGACTACATATTTGTTTTTTCCTAATTTATATATTGAAACTCAACCCTGTTGAAAATGTCTAATTCCAACCCTCACTTTATACTTTGCCTGATTTCATAATGTTTCCATTGATATCTGCTTTTCTACATATTTTCCCCAGTTCAACATAGTGTCTGACTCTTCATATGTGCTGACATTTACATTCACTCTATAACCAAAAGTCTATTGCTAAAGAACTTTTGGTCCAAATCCTATACTCACTCGTCTTCCTAAACCTACCGACTATCTTCCTAATCCTACTGAATATCCCTTTTTGACTGGATGTTCTCTTCTAAATTCAATCATCCAATGTACAAGGTCCTATGCCATTGTATATTAAATTATCTTAGACATCTTTGCAGAACATAATTCAAAGCTAAGTATCCCAATCAAGGGCAAAACCCTTCTGGGCTTCAAAGCATACCTAGATTTCTTTTTTCATACTTATATTTCACCTCTATATTCTTGTAAATATTGCAGGTTCCCAATCCAATTATTCATCGCACAGAATCATTCGTCACCAAATCAAACCTGTTTTTAACCCCAAGTATACACTGTTCCCTCAATCATTTTACAGAAGAGCAGGGACAGAGGGGTTCTTACAATACAGGAAAGTTGGGGATGTTCCACCAGATGAGAACCTCAAATGTCCATGCACAAATGATACCTGGAGAAGTTGTAGGCAGGTATGAGGCACCTGAGAGAGCAAAAGTCATCTTCCATGGCAAACAACCTGGTCAGGATGAATGGATGTGTCTGAATCTGCCTCTCTCTTCTTATTGTAGACAAGGTGGAACAATCCAGGCCTGAGTGGAGAGCTGTTCCCAGGTGCCAATGGTTGATATACATTCTACCTTATGAAAGTGTCACAGGAAGTAGGGGAAACCTCCATCTTATGTAACCCTTGGAAGCAACTGTTAGGACAAAGTGGTTGCCAAGGCAGTGACCTCATTCAGTTCCAAAGAATGTGACATACCTCATTTCCTTGGTGATGGAACTCTCTGAACTTGGTATCCAAGAAGCCAGGCACCCAGAGGCAGTCCCAGTCCCAGGCCCAGTGGGCTCACTTGTTTGGATTTACCAAGGACAGAGTCAGTTTTCTTGGTACCTAATGATGTGAGGATGGCCAAATGCCAGGAGAGCTCTGAAGATGGACCTTCCCTGAGAAAACAGGTAGTGGCTAACCACTTTTTCCTGATATCTTCACAGAGTTGGTCAAGGAAACAAGATCTGAGAGAAGACAGGCCATTTCGGGGGAACATAGTATGGCCCACCAGTCAGAGGACACTCCGGATAGTCACAGACCTACTTGGGGGAAGGAGGTGCCTTTGTGGGAGTGGGTGTGGGTTTGTTGTTTTGTCTCATGTTCTGAGAATAGAACGAAAAGGCGGTTTGTTTGGTTTGGAGCAGACAGTTTCTAGTAAGTCATTTGACAAGGCGAGTGTTTCTGTTTATGTGTATCCCACTGTGTCCGTTGTTGTAGACATTAGAAAAGAGAATGCATTAATGGATGTGTCCTGTCTAGTATAAATCTTGCCATAATTCATCCTGCCCAACATATGAATGGACTGCAGTTTGTCTTATCCATGTGCAACACCTGCTATCTTTCTAAGTTGTTGTTTTCTTCCTGAATTCTGGCCACTCTCCAGAATGGGCTCAGGGATTTGTGTCCAAAATATGTACCACCTCCAAGCTCTGTGACATGGCCATGTACTGGATAGCTGAAGAGAATGGCGAGCATCTCAGAAAACTCAGATTTCTGTGTGACCTGGAAAGTCTCAGTGCAGAAACCCTGCTTTGGGCCTTTTGCTTACTTATTGTTGTGTTGCACTGAATGTCAGGAAGGTCTTTGCCTCAGGCCACCCCTTTGTGAAGCTTGAAGAAAACAGTTTTCAAATGGAAATGAATGGGCCTCACCTATGGTTCTTTGTTTAATTGCTTTGGAAAGGGATGTGTCTTTATCAGCCTTTTGGACCTGTGTGTGGCTGTGACTTAGATTCTCAGCACCTGATGGATCTAAGAATGATCTCATGTTAGCTTCCAAAACCAAAATGGCAAAAAAATATCATTCATTGTGGTTGAAGTCTCTTGCCTTCCTCTGTTAGGTTCCTGCACTCCAACAAATGAGAATAGGGATTCTTTGGATCAAATGAGTTCTTAAAGCCCTGCAGAGGTGCTTGTGTTTTCGCATGACTCTAAATCACCTAAAGAATCCATAACTAAAATCAGTAGGCCTCAAATTGGAGAAACACAGAAGTATTAACGGCAGGCTTATTTGTTCACTCCTGGTTCACAGCAAAGGTGTCTAGGCTACCCTGACATTAGGCAAATGAGGGGCAAACGAGCTGATTTGGGACACTGTCTTGGGCTGCGTCCCTCATGGAAACCTCCAGCCAGAGTTTAAGATGATTGACTATATGGAATAAGGTGAGGGCCATGTGGGAGTGTTTTGGTTTTAATGTTGGTCAATTGTGTGGCATTGGAAAAAATGACTGGGTCCACGTGGGCTTGAACTCTGGTGTAATTCCCCTTAGACACTGGGTTTTGGAACTGAACTCAGAGAAGCATTGCCATGAATTTTGTTGGGATTTTAAGAGGCCACGCATGAAAGTCGCTCTTGGAAACTGAGACCTAGGCCCCGGGTAGATTTCCACTGAGGCCTGGGAATCTCAGCAAGGATATCACATGATTTTATTCTTAAAGAAATGGCAGCCATAATTGAGAGTCAAAACACACATGGACCTCACATTGTTGACCTCAATGGGCCTGGCCTAATGTGACGTTTTGTCCATTCTTTGGGAAGCCTTGCCTGTGACAGTTCTCCAGATATTTCATTGAAATGAGCTTCCTAACCATTTAATGTTTGCCTAATGAATTGAAACCCACAGTGCCTCCAACTTCATGCTTGAAAAATGGCTAGATAAATACCATGAAATTTTTGAAATTCCTATGACCAGGTGGCACTGGAGAAACATTGGATGTCCTGTAGCTGATCATGAGTATACCAGACAGTGCCTTGATTTACTGAGTTTCATGAAAATGGTGTAGAACAGAGATGCCAGTAATTTGGAGCCTGCTGAGTAGTGGGTCTAGAGCAGTGGTGGGGAGGTGTTTGATAAAACATCCGTGGTAGGACCATGTGCATCTACCATTGGATTCCAAATGGCTTGTAACTGACATGGTGCTGCCAGCAGACCCTTATATGTAAAGGCATCTTGTTATATGGGGAGTTTTAAGAGGAAAATCAAGAATCAGGTTGATATGGACAAGGGGGCAATGGGGCAAGCTGTGAGAGATAGAAGCCTAGTTGGTGCATTCTCTTGCAGACCCTGACCCACCACACGTGACAGAACTCCCTCCAGCACTGTGTCCCAGTTTAGCTGCTAGTATTTCGTGAAACAAATACCAAACTCACAGTGCAGCAGCCTAAACACCACAAAAAGTGGAGGAGGACCAAATGGCTTCACAGTCCACACAGGGAGACCGGGAGACACTTAGTCCACACTGGCCTCAGTTTACCTATAAAGAGAGGATTCAGCACTGCTTCATCTTGTTCATTGGAAAATAAGAAACCATGTCCTCCAGGTCACATAGATGCAGACCCAGCTTTGATGGTCTCACTACAAAGGAAGCCAAATCTCATGAAAACAACATATATTTCAAGTGCGGAAGCTCAGAGGCAGTTTCTCAAACAGTTTTTAGGCCAGCAGAGTTACATGTTTGTGGAGTGTTTACCATGTCCCTTACTTTTGGAAACTCCTAAACCACCTCCAAGGTTGTGAACTCCTGAGCATTTTCCATTCCAGATATGTATTCACTGATTGTGTAACTCTTCTCCTCTAATTGTGTCTTACTTGGGGTGAAGGTAATGTCAAGGCATTGTTTTGGATGAGAGCGGGAGGATATTTGTGCAGCATATATTTACATACACATTGGATTCATTTTCCAATTTTTCATTCGAAGTACTGAATCCCTGACACTAACCCATACCTAGTAGACTCAGACTATTCATCCTAATATAATGGGGAAAATTAACCCAACACAATAGAAATACAAGCACTTCAGAGGAGACATGTTCTATAGTTGGACTTGACATTTGCATTATATAATGTAGGAGTTATACATCTAGTCAAATTTTAATTGAAATATTCTCCATGTGTTTTTAAACTTAACAAATATGTGAATACTTGTTTCCAATTTCTGTAGCCTATTTACACATGTATATTTATATGCATATATAGAATACTACCAGGTATCACACGTACATTTTTGTAAGGTGGGTGTCTTGGCAGATACAAATTTTGAGAAGTGTTCACTCCTCCTAAATGCTGTTGGTAATGAAAATTCAACCTATAAGAGAGCGTCCTAGAAGAACAACATTATACATAAACTCATGTTCAGAAACATAAATATTTTTGCATCTGTGGATGACATATATTTACTGATGAATTTCGATTGGCATTTATATTGGTACTTTTTAATGTCTGTAAGTGTTGTGTGTGTGTGTGTGTGTGTGTGTGTGTGTGTGTGTGTGTGTGTATAGATATAGATATAGATATACTCTCCAAAGTTTTCCAAATATGAAATATATGTGTCTAGTATACACTCTCTAAATTCATTCATGTTCATGTATGTGGATTTATAATCAACTTTTCACAAGATTATAATCAGAAATATTCATCCACCTGAAATACATATTTGTTTCCTAGTACTGACTACTAACTTCAGTGAAGGGTGCATACAAATCCTAATTATTCTACAGTATCTGACCCAGTCTAACATCAATGCAAGTAGACTCCTATGGGACATGATATGTAATTTGTCATTCATTTGTATTCGACACTGGTACATTATTGTTTCTTCAGTTTTTGCACATCATAGGATATACATTTCATCCACAAGTTCACAAATTAATAAGCATTTGTTTCAACATTAATCACTTCTTGCTTCAGAACACATGTATTGTCAGGGTTTCTTGACTGGTTTTTTCATGAGACTTCTTTCCAAACACATTATTTTGAATTTCCATAATCATTTTGAAGCAAAACTCAAACACTCTTCATGATAAACCAAAACACTAAAATTTCCATTAGATATATAACTGGTTGGAATGAATGATTGTATATCAATATACAATTTCCTTTTATTTTTCAGATATCAGTTCAATTCATTATTTAAAGTTCAAAAAAGTTATATTATTTATTCACAGTATGGTCTATTCGTGCTTTTCTCTATGTTCATAGAAACAGGGTACACCTATTTGTACCCCCGATTCTAATATTACATCTTCAATATATTGCTCCCAGAAATGGTGAAAGAAATACTCATGTCACCTCATTATCACAGTAATATTCTGGACAAAAAATGGAAAGGTCACACTTATGATTGTACCAAAGCCTAAATGGAAAGTGAACATGGATTTCTAAAAACATCCATGTCCAGGTTGCCTAATGCTGTCAATTGTCACTCCTATTGGTGACTACATATTTGTTTTTTCCTAATTTATATATTGAAACTCAACCCTGTTGAAAATGTCTAATTCCAACCCTCACTTTATACTTTGCCTGATTTCATAATGTTTCCATTGATATCTGCTTTTCTACATATTTTCCCCAGTTCAACATAGTGTCTGACTCTTCATATGTGCTGACATTTACATTCACTCTATAACCAAAAGTCTATTGCTAAAGAACTTTTGGTCCAAATCCTATACTCACTCGTCTTCCTAAACCTACCGACTATCTTCCTAATCCTACTGAATATCCCTTTTTGACTGGATGTTCTCTTCTAAATTCAATCATCCAATGTACAAGGTCCTATGCCATTGTATATCAAATTATCTTAGACATCTTTGCAGAACATAATTCAAAGCTAAGTATCCCAATCAAGGGCAAAACCCTTCTGGGCTTCAAAGCATACCTAGATTTCTTTTTTCATACTTATATTTCACCTCTATATTCTTGTAAATATTGCAGGTTCCCAATCCAATTATTCATCGCACAGAATCATTCGTCACCAAATCAAACCTGTTTTTAACCCCAAGTATACACTGTTCCCTCAATCATTTTACAGAAGAGCAGCGACAGAGGGGTTCTTACAATACAGGAAAGTTGGGGATGTTCCACCAGATGAGAACCTCAAATGTCCATGCACAAATGATCCCTGGAGAAGTTGTAGGCAGGTATGAGGCACCTGAGAGAGCAAAAGTCATCTTCCATGGCAAACAACCTGGTCAGGATGAAGGGATGTGTCTGAATCTGCCTGTCTCTTCTTATTGTAGACAAGGTGGAACAATCCAGGCCTGAGTGGAGAGCTGTTCCCGGGTGCCAATGGTTGATATACATTCTACCTTATGAAAGTGTCACAGGAAGTAAGGGAAACCTCCATCTTATGTAACCCTTGGAAGCAACTGTTAGGACAAAGTGGTTGCCAAGGCAGTGACCTCATTCAGTTCCAAAGAATGTGACATACTTCATTTCCTTGGTGATGGAACTCTCTGAACTTGGTATCCAAGAAGCCAGGCACCCAGAGGCAGTCCCAGTCCCAGGCCCAGTGGGCTCACTTGTTTGGATTTACCAAGGACAGAGTCAGTTTTCTTGGTACCTAATGATGTGAGGATGGCCAAATGCCAGGAGAGCTCTGAAGATGGACCTTTCCTGAGAAAACAGGTAGTGGCTAACCACTTTTTCCTGACATCTTCACAGAGTTGGTCAAGGAAACAAGATCTGAGAGAAGACAGGCCATTTCGGGGGAACATAGTATGGCCCACCAGTCAGAGGACACTCCGGATAGTCACAGACCTACTTGGGGGAAGGAGGTGCCTTTGTGGGAGTGGGTGTGGGTTTGTTGTTTTGTCTCATGTTCTGAGAATAGATCGAAAAGGCGGTTTGTTTGGTTTGGAGCAGACAGTTTCTAGTAAGTCATTTGACAAGGCGAGTGTTTCTGTTTATGTGTATCCCACTGTGTCCGTTGTTGTAGACATTAGAAAAGAGAATGCATTAATGGATGTGTCCTGTCTAGTATAAATCTTCCCTATAATTCATCCTGCCCAATATATGAATGGACTGCAGCTTGTCTTATCGATGTGCAACACCTGCTATCTTTCTAAGTTGTTGTTTTCTTCCTGAATTCTGGCCACTCTCCAGAATGGGCTCAGGGATTTGTGTCCAAAATATGTACCACCTCCAAGCTCTGTGACATGGCCATGTAAAGGATAGTTGAAGAGAATGGCGAGCATCTCAGAAAACTCAGATATCAGTGTGACCAGGAAAGTCTTAGTGCAGAAACACTGCTTTGGGCTTTTTGCTTACTTATTGTTGTGTTGCACTGAATGTCAGGAAGGTCTTTGCCTCAGGCCACCCCTTTGTGAAGCCTGAAGAAAACAGTTTTCAAATGGAAATGAAAGGGCCTCACCTGTGGTTCTTTGCTTAATTGCTTTGGAAAGGGATGTGTCTTTATCAGCCTCTTGGTCCTGTGTGTGGCTTTGACTCAGATTCTCAGCACCTGATGGATCTTAAGAATGATCCCATGTGAGATTCCAAAACCCAAATGGCAAAAAATATCATTCATTGTGGATGAAGACTCTAGCCTTCCTCTGTTAGGTTCCTGCACTCCAACAAATATGAATAGGGACTCTGTGAGTCAAATGAGTTCTTCAAAGCCCTGCAGAGGTGCTTGTGTTCTCGCATGACTCGAAATCACCTAAAGAATCGATACCTAAAATCAGTAGCCCTCAAATTGGAGAAACATAGAAGTATTAACGGCAGGCTTATTTGTTCACTCCTGGTTCACAGAAACGGTGTCCAGCCTACCCTGACTTTAGGCAAATGAGGGGCAAACGAGCTGATTTTGGACACTGTCTTGGGCTGCACCCCTCATGGAAACCTCCAGCCAGATATTAAGATGATTGACTATATGGAATAAGGTGAGGGCCATGTGGGAGTGTTTTGGTTTTAATGTTGGTCATTTGTGTGGCATTGGAAAAAATGACTGGTTCCACGTGGGCTTGAACTCTGGTGTGATTCCCCTTAAACACTGGGTTTTGGAACTGAACTCAGAGAAGCATTGCTATGAATTTTGTTGGGATTTTAAGAGGCCACGCATGAAAGTCGCTCTTGGAAACTGAGACCTAGGCCCCGGGTAGATTTCCACAGAGGCCTGGGAATCTCAGCAAGGATATCACATGATTTTATTCTTAAGGAAATGGCAGCCATAGTTGAGAGTCAAAACACACATGCACCTCACATTGTAGACCTCAATGGGCCTGGCCTAATGTGACCTTTTGTCCATTCTTTGGGAAGCCTTGCCTGTGAGATTTCTCCAGAGATTTCATTGAAATGAGCTTCCTCACCATTTAATGTTTGCTGAATGAATTGAAACCCACAGTGCCTCCAACTTCATGCTTGAAAAATGGCTAGATAAATACCATGAAATTTTTGAAATTCCTATGACCAGGTGGCACTGGAGAAACATTGGATGTCCTATTGCTGATCATGAGTATACCAGAGAGTGCCTTGATTTACTGAGTTTCATTAAAATGGTGTAGAACAGAGATGCCAGTAAGTTGGAGCCTGCTGAGTAGTGGGTCTAGAGCAGTGCTGGGGAGGCGTTTGATAAAACATCCGTGGTAGGGCCATGTGGATCTACCATTGGATTCCAAATGGCTTGTAACTGACATGGTGCTGCCAGCAGACCCTTATATGTAAAGGTATCTTGTTAAATGGAGAGTTTTAAGAGGAAAATTAAGAATCAGGTTGATATGGACAAGGGGGCAATGGGGCAAGCTGTGAGAGATAGAAGCCTAGTTGGTGCATTCTCTTGCAGACCCTGACCCACCACACGTGACAGAACTCCCTCCAGCACTGTGTCCCAGTTTAGCTGCTAGTATTTCGTGAAACAAATACCAAACTCACAGTGCAGCAGCCTAAACACCACAAAAAGTGGAGGAGGACCAAATGGCTTCACAGTCCACACGGGGAGACCGGGAGACACTTAGTCCACACTGGCCTCAGTTTACCTATAAAGAGAGGATTCAGCACTGCTTCATCTTGTTCATTGGAAAATAAGAAACCATGTCCTCCAGGTCACATAGATGCAGACACAGCTTTGATGGTCTCACTACAAAGGAAGCCAAATCTCATGAAAACAACATATATTTCAAGTGCGGAAGCTCAGAGGCAGTTTCTCAAACAGTTTTTAGGCCAGCAGAGTTACATGTTTGTGGAGTGTTTACCATGTCCCTTACTTTTGGAAACTCCTAAACCACCTCCAAGGTTGTGAACTCCTGAGCATTTTCCATTCCAGATATGTATTCACTGATTGTGTAACTCTTCTCCTCTAATTGTGTCTTACTTGGGGTGAAGGTAATGTCAAGGCATTGTTTTGGATGAGAGCGGGAGGATATTTGTGCAGCATATATTTACATACACATTGGATTCATTTTCCAATTTTTCATTCGAAGTACTGAATCCCTGACACTAACCCATACCTAGTAGACTCAGACTATTCATCCTAATATAATGGGGAAAATTAACCCAACACAATAGAAATACAAGCACTTCAGAGGAGACATGTTCTATAGTTGGACTTGACATTTGCATTATATAAGGTAGGAGTTATACATCTAGTCAAATTTTAATTGAAATATTCTCCATGTGTTTTAAAACTTAGCAAATATGTGAATACTTGTTTCCAATTTCTGTAGCCATTTCACACATGTATATTTATATGCATATATAGAATCCTACCAGGTATCACACGTACATTTTTGTAAGGTGGATGTCTTGGCAGATACAAATTGTGAGAAGTGTTCACTCCTCCTAAATGCTGTTGGAAATGAAAATTCAACCTATAAGAGAGCGTCCTAGAAGAACAACATTATACATAAACTCATGTTCAGTAACATAAATATTTTTGCATCTGTGGATGATATATATTTACTGATGAATTTTGATTGGCATTTATATTGGTACTTTATAATGTCTGTGAGTGTTGTGTGTGTGTGTGTGTGTGTGTGTGTGTGTGTGTGTGTATAGATATAGATATAGATATACTCTCCAAAGTTTTCCAAATATGAAATATATGTGTCTAGTATACACTCTCTAAATTCATTCATGTTCATGTATGTTGATTTATAATCAACTTTTCACAAGATTATAATCAGAAATATTCATCCACCTGAAATACATATTTATTTCCTAGTACTGACTACTAACTTCAGTGAAGGGTGCATACAAATCCTAATTATTCTACAGTATCTGACCCAGTCTAACATCAATGCAAGTAGACTCCTATGGGACATGATATGTAATTTGTCATTCACTTTATTCGACACTGGTACATTATTGTTTCTTTACTTTTTGCACATCATAGGATATACATTTCATCCACAAGTTCACAAATTAATAGGCATTTGTTTCAACATTAATCACTTCTTGCTTCAGAACACATGTATTGTCAGGGTTTCTTGACTGGTCTTTTCATGAGACTTCTTTCCAAACACATTATTTTGAATTTCCATAATCATTTTGAAGCAAAACTCACACACTCTTCATGATAAACCAAAACACTAATATTTCCATTAGATATATAACTGGATGGAATGAATGATTGTATATCAATATACAATTTCCTTTTATTTTTCAGATATCAGTTCAATTCATTATTTAATGTTCAAAAAAGTTATATTATTTATTCACAGTATGGTCTATTCGTGGTTTTTCTCTATGTTCATAGAAACAGGGTACACCTATTTGTACCCCCGATTCTAATTTTACATCTTCAATATATTGCTCCCAGAAATGGTGAAAGAAATACTCATGTCACCTCATTATCACAGTAATATTCTGGACAAAAAATGGAAAGGTCACACTTATGATTGTACCAAAGCCTAAATGGAAAGTGAACATGGATTTCTAAAAACATCCATGTCCAGGTTGCCTAATGCTGTCAATTGTCACTCCTATTGGTGACTACATATTTGTTTTTTCCTAATTTATATATTGAAACTCAACCCTGTTGAAAATGTCTAATTCTATCCCTCACTTTATACTTTGCCTGATTTCGTAATGTTTCCAATGATATCTGCTTTTCTACATATTTTCCCCAGTTCAACATAGTGTCTGACTCTTCAAATGTGCTGACATTTACATTCACTCTATAACCAAAAGTCTATTGCTAAAGAACTTTTGGTACAAATCCTATACTCACTCGTCTTCCTAAACCTACCGACTATCTTCCTAATCCTACTGAATATCCCTTTTTGACTGGATGTTCTCTTCTAAATTCAATCATCCAATGTACAAGGTCCTATGCCATTGTATATCAAATTATCTGAGACATCTTTGCAGAACATAATTCAAAGCTAAGTATCCCAATCAAGGGCAAAACCCTTCTGGGCTTCAAAGCATACCTAGATTTCTTTTTTCATACTTATATTTCACCTCTATATTCTTGTAAATATTGCAGGTTCACAATGCCATTATTCATCGCACAGAATCATTCGTCACCAAATCAAACCTGTTTTTAACCCCAAGTATACACTGTTCCCTCAATCATTTTACAGAAGAGCAGGAACAGAGGGGTTCTTACAATACAGGAAAGTTGGGGATCTTCCACCAGATGAGAACCTCAAATGTCCATGCACAAATGATACCTGGAGAAGTTTTAGGCAGGTATGAAGCACCTGAGAGAGCAAAAGTCATCTTCCATGGCAAACAACCTGGTCAGGATAAAGGGATGTGTCTGAATCTGCCTCTCTCTTCCTATTGTAGACAAGGTGGAACAATCCAGGCCTGAGTGGAGAGCTGTTCCCGGGTGCCAATGGTTGATATACATTCTACCTTATGAAAGTGTCACAGGAAGTAGGGGAAACCTCCATCTTATGTAACCCTTGGAAGCAACTGTTAGGACAAAGAGGTTGCCAAGGCAGTGATCTCATTCAGTTCCAAAGAATGTGACATACCTCATTTCCTTGGTGATGGAACTCTCTGAACTTGGTATCCAAGAAGCCAGGCACCCAGAGGCAGTCCCAGTCCCAGGCCCAGTGGGCTCACTTGTTTGGATTTACCAAGGACAGAGTCAGTTTTCTTGGTACCTAATGATGTGAGGATGGCCAAATGCCAGGAGAGCTCTGAAGATGGACCTTTCCTGAGAAAACAGGTAGTGGCTAACCACTTTTTCCTGACATCTTCACAGAGTTGGTCAAGGAAACAAGATCTGAGAGAAGACAGGCCATTTCGGGGGAACATAGTATGGCCTACCAGTCAGAGGACACTCCGGATAGTCACAGACCTACTTGGGGGAAGGAGGTGCCTTTGTGGGAGTGGGTGTGGGTTTGTTGTTTTGTCTCATGTTCTGAGAATAGATCGAAAAGGCGGTTTGTTTGGTTTGGAGCAGACAGTTTCTAGTAAGTCATTTGACAAGGAGAGTGTTTCTGTTTATGTGTATCCCACTGTGTCCGTTGTTGTAGACATTAGAAAAGAGAATGCATTAATGGATGTGTCCTGTCTAGTATAAATCTTCCCTATAATTCATCCTGCCCAATATATGAATGGACTGCAGCTTGTCCTATCGATGTGCAACACCTGCTATCTTTCTAAGTTGTTGTTTTCTTCCTGAATTCTGGCCACTCTCCAGAATGGTCTCAGGGATTTGTGTCCAAAATATGTACCACCTCCAAGCTCTGTGACATGGCCATGTAAAGGATAGTTGAAGAGAATGGCGAGCATCTCAGAAAACTCAGATATCAGTGTGACCAGAAAAGTCTCAGTGCAGAAACACTGCTTTGGGCTTTTTGCTTACTTATTCTTGTGTTGCACTGATTGTCAGGAAGGTCTTTGCCTCAGGCCACCCCTTTGTGAAGCCTGAAGAAAACAGTTTTCAAATGGAAATGAATGGGCCTCACCTGTGGTTCTTTGCTTAATTGCTTTGGAAAGGGATGTGTCTTTATCAGCCTCTTGGTCCTGTGTGTGGCTGTGACTTAGATTCTCAGCACCTGATGGATCTTAAGAATGATCCCATGTGAGCTTCCAAAACCAAAATGGCAAAAAATATCATTCATTGTGGATGAAGACTCTTGCCTTCCTCTGTTAGGTTCCTGCACTCCAACAAATGAGAATTGGGATTCTGTGCGTCAAATGAGTTCTTCAAAGCCCTGCAGAGGTGCTTGTGTTTTCGCATGACTCTAAATCACCTAAAGAATCGATACCTAAAATCAGTAGCCCTCAAATTGGAGAAACATAGAAGTATTAACGGCAGGCTTATTTGTTCACTCCTGGTTCACAGCAACGGTGTCCAGGCTACCCTGACTTTAGGCAAATGAGGGGCAAACGAGCTGATTTTGGACACTGTCTTGGGCTGCACCCCTCATGGGAACCCTCAGCCAGATGTTAAGATGATTGACTATATGGAATAAGGTGAGGGCCACGTGGGAGTGTTTTGGTTTTAATGTTGGTCATTTGTGTGGCATTGGAAAAAATGACTGGTTCCACGTGGGCTTGAACTCTGGTGTGATTCCCCTTAAACACTGGGTTTTGGAACTGAACTCAGAGAAGCATTGCTATGAATTTTGTTGGGATTTTAAGAGGCCACGCTTGAAAGTCGCTCTTGGAAACTGAGACCTAGGCGCCGGGTAGATTTCCACAGAGGCCTGGGAATCTCAGCAAGGATATCACATGATTTTATTCTTAAAGAAATGGCATCCATAGTTGAGAGTCAAAACACACATGCACCTCACATTGTAGACCTCAATGGGCCTGGCCTAATGTGACCTTTTGTCCATTCTTTGGGAAGCCTTGCCTGTGAGATTTCTCCAGAGATTTCATTGAAATGAGCTTCCTCACCATTTAATGTTTGCTGAATGAATTGAAACCCACAGTGCCTCCAACTTCATGCTTGAAAAATGGCTAGATAAATACCATGAAATTTTTGAAATTCCTATGACCAGGTGGCACTGGAGAAACATTGGATGTCCTATTGCTGATCATGAGTATACCAGACAGTGCCTTGATTTACTGAGTTTTATGAAAATGGTGTAGAACAGAGATGCCAGTAAGTTGGAGCCTGCTGAGTAGTGGGTCTAGAGCAGTGCTGGGGAGGTGTTTGATAAAACATCCGTGGTAGGGCCATGTGGATCTACCATTGGATTCCAAATGGCTTGTAACTGACATGGTGCTGCCACCAGACCCTTATATGTAAAGGCATCTTGTTAAATGGAGAGTTTTAAGAGGAAAATTAAGAATCAAGTTGATATGGACAAGGGGGCAATGGGGCAAGCTGTGAGAGATAGAAGCCTAGTTGGTGCATTCTCTTGCAGACCCTGACCCACCACACGTGACAGAACTCCCTCCAGCACTGTGTCCCAGTTTAGCTGCTAGTATTTCGTGAAACAAATACCAAACTCACAGTGCAGCAGCCTAAACACCACAAAAAGTGGAGGAGGACCAAATGGCTTCACAGTCCACACGGGGAGACGGGGAGACACTTAGTCCCTAGTGGCCTCAATTTACCTAAAAAGAGAGGATTCAGCACTGCTTCATCTTGTTCATTGGAAAATAAGAAACCATGTCCTCCAGGTCACATAGATGCAGACCCAGCTTTGATGGTCTCACTACAAAGGAAGCCAAATCTCATGAAAACAACATATATTTCAAGTGCGGAAGCTCAGAGGCAGTTTCTCAAAAAGTTTTTAGGCCAGCAGAGCTCCATGTTTGTGGAGTGTTTACCCTGTCCCTTACTTGTGGAAACTCCTCTACCACCTCCAAGGTTGTGAACTCCTGAGCATTTTCCATTCCAGATATGTATTCACTGATTGTGTAACTCTTCTCCTCTAATTGTGTCTTACTTGGGGTGAAGGTAATGTCAAGGCATTGTTTTGGATGAGAGCGGGAGGATATTTGTGCAGCATATATTTACATACACATTGGATTCATTTTCCAATTTTTCATTCGAAGTACTGAATCCCTGACACTAACCCATACCTAGTAGACTCAGACTATTCATCCTAATATAATGGGGAAAATTAACCCAACACAATAGAAATACAAGCACTTCAGAGGAGACATGTTCTATAGTTGGACTTGACATTTGCATTATATAAGGTAGGAGTTATACATCTAGTCAAATTTTAATTGAAATATTCTCCATGTGTTTTAAAACTTAGCAAATATGTGAATACTTGTTTCCAATTTCTGTAGCCATTTCACACATGTATATTTATATGCATATATAGAATCCTACCAGGTATCACACGTACATTTTTGTAAGGTGGATGTCTTGGCAGATACAAATTGTGAGAAGTGTTCACTCCTCCTAAATGCTGTTGGAAATGAAAATTCAACCTATAAGAGAGCGTCCTAGAAGAACAACATTATACATAAACTCATGTTCAGTAACATAAATATTTTTGCATCTGTGGATGATATATATTTACTGATGAATTTTGATTGGCATTTATATTGGTACTTTATAATGTCTGTGAGTGTTGTGTGTGTGTGTGTGTGTGTATAGATATAGATATAGATATACTCTCCAAAGTTTTCCAAATATGAAATATATGTGTCTAGTATACACTCTCTAAATTCATTCATGTTCATGTATGTTGATTTATAATCAACTTTTCACAAGATTATAATCAGAAATATTCATCCACCTGAAATACATATTTATTTCCTAGTACTGACTACTAACTTCAGTGAAGGGTGCATACAAATCCTAATTATTCTACAGTATCTGACCCAGTCTAACATCAATGCAAGTAGACTCCTATGGGACATGATATGTAATTTGTCATTCACTTTATTCGACACTGGTACATTATTGTTTCTTCACTTTTTGCACATCATAGGATATACATTTCATCCACAAGTTCACAAATTAATAGGCATTTGTTTCAACATTAATCACTTCTTGCTTCAGAACACATGTATTGTCAGGGTTTCTTGACTGGTCTTTTCATGAGACTTCTTTCCAAACACATTATTTTGAATTTCCATAATCATTTTGAAGCAAAACTCACACACTCTTCATGATAAACCAAAACACTAATATTTCCATTAGATATATAACTGGATGGAATGAATGATTGTATATCAATATACAATTTCCTTTTATTTTTCAGATATCAGTTCAATTCATTATTTAATGTTCAAAAAAGTTATATTATTTATTCACAGTATGGTCTATTCGTGGTTTTTCTCTATGTTCATAGAAACAGGGTACACCTATTTGTACCCCCGATTCTAATTTTACATCTTCAATATATTGCTCCCAGAAATGGTGAAAGAAATACTCATGTCACCTCATTATCACAGTAATATTCTGGACAAAAAATGGAAAGGTCACACTTATGATTGTACCAAAGCCTAAATGGAAAGTGAACATGGATTTCTAAAAACATCCATGTCCAGGTTGCCTAATGCTGTCAATTGTCACTCCTATTGGTGACTACATATTTGTTTTTTCCTAATTTATATATTGAAACTCAACCCTGTTGAAAATGTCTAATTCTATCCCTCACTTTATACTTTGCCTGATTTCGTAATGTTTCCAATGATATCTGCTTTTCTACATATTTTCCCCAGTTCAACATAGTGTCTGACTCTTCAAATGTGCTGACATTTACATTCACTCTATAACCAAAAGTCTATTGCTAAAGAACTTTTGGTACAAATCCTATACTCACTCGTCTTCCTAAACCTACCGACTATCTTCCTAATCCTACTGAATATCCCTTTTTGACTGGATGTTCTCTTCTAAATTCAATCATCCAATGTACAAGGTCCTATGCCATTGTATATCAAATTATCTGAGACATCTTTGCAGAACATAATTCAAAGCTAAGTATCCCAATCAAGGGCAAAACCCTTCTGGGCTTCAAAGCATACCTAGATTTCTTTTTTCATACTTATATTTCACCTCTATATTCTTGTAAATATTGCAGGTTCACAATGCCATTATTCATCGCACAGAATCATTCGTCACCAAATCAAACCTGTTTTTAACCCCAAGTATACACTGTTCCCTCAATCATTTTACAGAAGAGCAGGAACAGAGGGGTTCTTACAATACAGGAAAGTTGGGGATCTTCCACCAGATGAGAACCTCAAATGTCCATGCACAAATGATACCTGGAGAAGTTTTAGGCAGGTATGAAGCACCTGAGAGAGCAAAAGTCATCTTCCATGGCAAACAACCTGGTCAGGATAAAGGGATGTGTCTGAATCTGCCTCTCTCTTCCTATTGTAGACAAGGTGGAACAATCCAGGCCTGAGTGGAGAGCTGTTCCCGGGTGCCAATGGTTGATATACATTCTACCTTATGAAAGTGTCACAGGAAGTAGGGGAAACCTCCATCTTATGTAACCCTTGGAAGCAACTGTTAGGACAAAGAGGTTGCCAAGGCAGTGATCTCATTCAGTTCCAAAGAATGTGACATACCTCATTTCCTTGGTGATGGAACTCTCTGAACTTGGTATCCAAGAAGCCAGGCACCCAGAGGCAGTCCCAGTCCCAGGCCCAGTGGGCTCACTTGTTTGGATTTACCAAGGACAGAGTCAGTTTTCTTGGTACCTAATGATGTGAGGATGGCCAAATGCCAGGAGAGCTCTGAAGATGGACCTTTCCTGAGAAAACAGGTAGTGGCTAACCACTTTTTCCTGACATCTTCACAGAGTTGGTCAAGGAAACAAGATCTGAGAGAAGACAGGCCATTTCGGGGGAACATAGTATGGCCTACCAGTCAGAGGACACTCCGGATAGTCACAGACCTACTTGGGGGAAGGAGGTGCCTTTGTGGGAGTGGGTGTGGGTTTGTTGTTTTGTCTCATGTTCTGAGAATAGATCGAAAAGGCGGTTTGTTTGGTTTGGAGCAGACAGTTTCTAGTAAGTCATTTGACAAGGAGAGTGTTTCTGTTTATGTGTATCCCACTGTGTCCGTTGTTGTAGACATTAGAAAAGAGAATGCATTAATGGATGTGTCCTGTCTAGTATAAATCTTCCCTATAATTCATCCTGCCCAATATATGAATGGACTGCAGCTTGTCCTATCGATGTGCAACACCTGCTATCTTTCTAAGTTGTTGTTTTCTTCCTGAATTCTGGCCACTCTCCAGAATGGTCTCAGGGATTTGTGTCCAAAATATGTACCACCTCCAAGCTCTGTGACATGGCCATGTAAAGGATAGTTGAAGAGAATGGCGAGCATCTCAGAAAACTCAGATATCAGTGTGACCAGAAAAGTCTCAGTGCAGAAACACTGCTTTGGGCTTTTTGCTTACTTATTCTTGTGTTGCACTGATTGTCAGGAAGGTCTTTGCCTCAGGCCACCCCTTTGTGAAGCCTGAAGAAAACAGTTTTCAAATGGAAATGAATGGGCCTCACCTGTGGTTCTTTGCTTAATTGCTTTGGAAAGGGATGTGTCTTTATCAGCCTCTTGGTCCTGTGTGTGGCTGTGACTTAGATTCTCAGCACCTGATGGATCTTAAGAATGATCCCATGTGAGCTTCCAAAACCAAAATGGCAAAAAATATCATTCATTGTGGATGAAGACTCTTGCCTTCCTCTGTTAGGTTCCTGCACTCCAACAAATGAGAATTGGGATTCTGTGCGTCAAATGAGTTCTTCAAAGCCCTGCAGAGGTGCTTGTGTTTTCGCATGACTCTAAATCACCTAAAGAATCGATACCTAAAATCAGTAGCCCTCAAATTGGAGAAACATAGAAGTATTAACGGCAGGCTTATTTGTTCACTCCTGGTTCACAGCAACGGTGTCCAGGCTACCCTGACTTTAGGCAAATGAGGGGCAAACGAGCTGATTTTGGACACTGTCTTGGGCTGCACCCCTCATGGGAACCCTCAGCCAGATGTTAAGATGATTGACTATATGGAATAAGGTGAGGGCCACGTGGGAGTGTTTTGGTTTTAATGTTGGTCATTTGTGTGGCATTGGAAAAAATGACTGGTTCCACGTGGGCTTGAACTCTGGTGTGATTCCCCTTAAACACTGGGTTTTGGAACTGAACTCAGAGAAGCATTGCTATGAATTTTGTTGGGATTTTAAGAGGCCACGCTTGAAAGTCGCTCTTGGAAACTGAGACCTAGGCGCCGGGTAGATTTCCACAGAGGCCTGGGAATCTCAGCAAGGATATCACATGATTTTATTCTTAAAGAAATGGCATCCATAGTTGAGAGTCAAAACACACATGCACCTCACATTGTAGACCTCAATGGGCCTGGCCTAATGTGACCTTTTGTCCATTCTTTGGGAAGCCTTGCCTGTGAGATTTCTCCAGAGATTTCATTGAAATGAGCTTCCTCACCATTTAATGTTTGCTGAATGAATTGAAACCCACAGTGCCTCCAACTTCATGCTTGAAAAATGGCTAGATAAATACCATGAAATTTTTGAAATTCCTATGACCAGGTGGCACTGGAGAAACATTGGATGTCCTATTGCTGATCATGAGTATACCAGACAGTGCCTTGATTTACTGAGTTTTATGAAAATGGTGTAGAACAGAGATGCCAGTAAGTTGGAGCCTGCTGAGTAGTGGGTCTAGAGCAGTGCTGGGGAGGTGTTTGATAAAACATCCGTGGTAGGGCCATGTGGATCTACCATTGGATTCCAAATGGCTTGTAACTGACATGGTGCTGCCACCAGACCCTTATATGTAAAGGCATCTTGTTAAATGGAGAGTTTTAAGAGGAAAATTAAGAATCAAGTTGATATGGACAAGGGGGCAATGGGGCAAGCTGTGAGAGATAGAAGCCTAGTTGGTGCATTCTCTTGCAGACCCTGACCCACCACACGTGACAGAACTCCCTCCAGCACTGTGTCCCAGTTTAGCTGCTAGTATTTCGTGAAACAAATACCAAACTCACAGTGCAGCAGCCTAAACACCACAAAAAGTGGAGGAGGACCAAATGGCTTCACAGTCCACACGGGGAGACGGGGAGACACTTAGTCCCTAGTGGCCTCAATTTACCTAAAAAGAGAGGATTCAGCACTGCTTCATCTTGTTCATTGGAAAATAAGAAACCATGTCCTCCAGGTCACATAGATGCAGACCCAGCTTTGATGGTCTCACTACAAAGGAAGCCAAATCTCATGAAAACAACATATATTTCAAGTGCGGAAGCTCAGAGGCAGTTTCTCAAAAAGTTTTTAGGCCAGCAGAGCTCCATGTTTGTGGAGTGTTTACCCTGTCCCTTACTTGTGGAAACTCCTCTACCACCTCCAAGGTTGTGAACTCCTGAGCATTTTCCATTCCAGATATGTATTCACTGATTTTGTAACTCTTCTCCTCTAATTGTGTCTTACTTGTGGTGAAGGTAATGTCAAGGCATTGTTCTGGATGAGAGCGCGAGGATATTTGTGCAGCATATATTTACATACACATTGGATTCATTTTCCAATTTTCCATTTGAAGTACTGAATCCCGGACACTAAAACTTACCTAGTAGACTCAGACTATTCATCCTAATATAATGGGGAAAATTAACCCAACACAATAGAAATACAAGCACTTCAGAGGAGACATGTTGTATAGTTGGACTTGACATTTGCATTATATAAGGTAGGAGTTATAAATCTCGTCAAATTTTAATTGAAATATTCTCCATCTCTTTTTAAACTTAACAAATATGTGAATTCTTGTTTCCTTTTTCTGTAGCCTATTCACACATGTATATTTATATGCATATATAGAATCATACCAGGTATCACACATACATTTTTGTGAGGTGGCTGTCTTGGCAGATACAAATTGTGAGAAGAGTTCACTCCTCCTAAATGCTGTTGGAAATGAAAATTCAACCTATAGGAGAACGTCCTTTTAGAACAAAATTATGCATAAACTCATGTTCAGTAAAATAAATATTTTTGCATCTGTGGATGATATATATTTACTGATGAATTTCGATTGGCATTTATATTGGTAATTTTTAATGTCTGTGAATGTTGTGTTTGTGTGTGTGTGTGTGTGTGTGTGTCTGTGTGTGTGTGTGTCTGTGTGTGTGTATAGACATAGATATATATATACTCTCCAAATTTTTCAAAATATGAAAAAATGTGTCTAATATATACTCTCTAAATTCATTCATGTACATGTATGTGGATTTATAATCAACTTTTCACAAGATTATAATCAGAAATATTCATCCACCTGAAATACATATTTGTTTCATAGTACTGAAACCTAACTTCAGTGAATGGTGCATACAAATCCTAATTACTCTACAGTAACTGACCCAGTCTAACATCAATGCAAGAAGACTCCTATGGGACATGATATGTAATTTGTCATTCATTTGTATTCGACACTGGTACATCATTGTTTCTTATGTTTTTGCACATCATAGGATATACATTGCATCCACAAGTTCACAAATTAATAGGCATTTGTTTCAACTTTAATCACTTCTTGTTTCAGAACACATGTATTGTCAGGGTTTCTTGACTGGTCTTTTCATGAGACTTCTTTCCAAACACATAATTTTGAATTTCCATAATCATTTTGAAGCAAAACTCACACACTCTTCATGATAAACCAAAACACTAATATTTCCAATAGATATATAACTGGTTGGAATGAATGATTGTATATCAATATACGATTTCCTTTAATTTTTCAGATATCAGTTCAATTCATTATTTAAAGTTGAAAAAATTATATTATTTATTCACAGTATGGTCTATTCATGCTTTTTTCCATGTTCATAGAAACAGGGTACACATCTTTGTACCCCGATTCTAATATTACATCTTCAATATATTGCTCCCAGAAATGGTGAAAGAAATACTCATGTCACCTCATTATCACAGTAATATTCTGGACAAAAAATGGAAAGGTCACACTTATGATTGTACCAAAGCCTAAATGGAAAGTGAATATGGATTTCTAAAAACATCCATGTCCAGGTTGCCTAATGCTGTCAATTGTCAATCCTATTGGTGACTACATATTTGTTTTTTCCTAATTTATATATTCAAACTCAACACTGTTGAAAATGTCTAATTCTATCCCTCACTTTATACTTTGCCTGATTTCGTAATGTTTCTATTGATATCTGCTTTTCTACATATTTTCCCCAGTTCAACATAGTGACTGACTCTTCATATGTGCTGACATTTACATTCACTCTATAACCAAAAGTCTATTGGTAAAGAACTTTTGGTCCAAATCCTATACTTACTCTTCTTCCTAAACCTACCAACTATCTTCCTAATCCTACTGAATATCCCTTTTTGACCTGATGTTTTCTTATAAATTCTATCATCCAATGTACAACGTCCTATGCCATTGTAATTCGAATTATCTGAGACATCTTTGCAGAACATAATTCAAAGCTAAATATCCCAATCAAGGGCAAAACCCTTCTGGGCTTCAAATCATACCTAGATTTCTGTTTTCATACTTATATTTCACCTCTATATTCTTGTAAATATTGCAGGTTCCCAATGCCATTATTCATCGCACAGAATCATTCGTCACCAAATCAAACCTGTTTTTAACCCCAAGTATACACTGTTCCCTCAATCATTTTACAGAAGAGCAGGGACAGAGGGGTTCTTACAATACAGGAAAGTTGGGGATCTTCCACCAGATGAGAACCTCAAATGTCCATGCACAAATGATACCTGGAGAAGTTGTAGGCAGGTATGAGGCACCTGAGAGAGCAAAAGTCATCTTCCATGGCAAACAACCTGGTCAGGATGAAGAGATGTGTCTGAATCTGCCTGACTCTTCTTATTGTAGACAAGGTGGAACAATCCAGGCCTGAGTGGAGAGCTGTTCCCGGGTGCCAATGGTTGATATACATTCTACCTTATGAAAGTGTCACAGGAAGTAGGGGAAACCTCCATCTTATGTAACCCTTGGAAGCAACTGTTAGGACAAAGTGGTTGCCAAGGCAGTGACCTCATTCAGTTCCAAAGAATGTGACATACCTCATTTCCTTGGTGATGGAACTCTCTGAACTTGGTATCCAAGAAGCCAGGCACCCAGAGGCAGTCCCAGTCCCAGGCCCAGTGGGCTCGCTTGTTTGGATTTACCAAGGACAGAGTCAGTTTTCTTGGTACCTAATGATGTGAGGTTGGCCAAATGCCAGGAGAGCTCTGAAGAAGGACCTTTCCTGAGAAAACAGGTAGTGGCTAACCACTTTTTCCTGACATCTTCACAGAGTTGTTCAAAGAAACATGATCTGAGAGAATACAGGCCATGTCGGGGGAACATAGTATGGCCCACCATTCAGAGGATACTTCGGATAGTCAAAGACCTACTTGAGGGCAGGAGGTGCCTTTGTGGGAGTGGGTGTGGGTTTGTTGTTTTGTCTCATGTTCTGAGAATAGATAGGAAAGGCGTTTTCTTTGGTTTGGAGTGGACAATTTCTAGTAAGTCATTTGACACGGTGAGTGTTTCTGTTTCTGTGTATCCCACTGTGTCCGTTGTTGTAGACATTAGAAAAGAGAATGCATTAATGGATGTGTCCTGTCTAGTATAAATCTTCCCATAATTCATCCTGCCCAATATATGAATGGACTGCAGCTTGTCTTATCGATGTGCAACACCTGCTATCTTTCTAAGTTGTTGTTTTCTTCCTGAATTCTGGCCACTCTCCAGAATAGGCTCATGGATTTGTGTCCAAAATATGTACCACCTCCAAGCTCTGTGACATGGCCATGTACTGGATAGTTGAAGAGAATGGCGAGCATCTCAGAAAACTCAGATATCAGTGTGACCAGGAAAGTCTCAGTGCAGAAACACTGCTTTGGGCTTTTTGCTTACTTATTCTTGTGTTGCATTGAATGTCAGGAAGGTCTTTGCCTCAGGCCACCCCTTTGTGAAGCCTGAAGAAAACAGTTTTCAAATGGAAATGAATGGGCCTCACCTGTGGCTCTTAGCTTAATTGCTTTGGAAAGGGATGTGTCTTTATCAGCCTCTTGGACCTGTGTGTGGCTGTGGCTTAGATTCTCAGCACCTGATGGATCTTAAGAATGATCCCATGTGAGCTTCCAAAACCACAATGGCAAAAAATATCATTCATTTTGGATGACGTCTCTTGCCTTCCTCTGTTAGGTTGCTGCACTCCATCAAATGAGAATAGGGATTATTTGGGTCAAATGAGTTCTTCAAAGCCCTGCAGAGGTGCTTGTGTTTTCGCTTGACTCTAAATCACCTAAAGAATTGATACCTAAAATCAGTAGACCTCAAATTGGAGAAATACAGAAGTATTAACGGCAGGTTTATTTGTTCACTCCTGGTTCACAGAAACGGTGTCCAGCCTACCCTGACTTTAGGCAAATGAGGGCAAACGAGCTGATTTTGGACACTGTCTTGGGCTGCACCCCTCATGGAAACCTCCAGCCAGATATTAAGATGATTGACTATATGGAATAAGATGAGGGCTATGTGGGAGTGTTATGGTTTTAATGTTGCTCATTTGTGTGGCATTGGAATAAATGACTGTGTCCACGTGGGCTTGAACTCTGGTGTGATTCCCCTTAGAGACTGGGTTTTGGAACTGAACTCAGAGAAGCATTGCCATGAATTTTGTTGGGATTTTAAGAGGCCATGCATGAAAGTCGCTCTTGGAAACTGAGACCTAGGCCCCGGGTGGATTTCCACAGAGGCCTGGGAATCTCAGCAAGGATATCACATGATTTTATCCTTAAAGAAATGGCAGCCATAGTTGAGAGTCAAAACACACATGGACCTCACATTATAGACCTCAATGGGCCTCGCCTAATGTGACCTTTTGTCCACTCTTTGGGAAGCCTTGCCTGTGAGAGTTCTCCAGAGATTTTATTGAAATGAGCTTCCTCACCATTTAATCTTTGCTTAATGAATTGAAACCCACAGTGCCTCCAACTTCATGCTTGAAAAATGGCTAGATAAATACCATGAAATTTTTGAAATACCTATGACCAGGTGGCACTGGAGAAACATTGGATGTCCTTTTGCTGATCATGATTAAACCAGACAGTGCCTTGATTTACTGAGTTTCATGAAAATGGTGTAGAACAGAGATGCCAGTAGTTTGTAGCCTGCTGAGTAGTGGGTCTAGAGCAGTGGTGGGGAGGTGTTTGATAAAACATTCGTGGAAGGGCCTTGTGGATCTACCATTGGATTCCAAATGGCTTGTAACTGACATGGTGCAGCCAGCAGACCCTTATATGTAAAGGCATCTTGTTATATGGAGAGTTTTCAGAGGAAAATTAAGAATCAGGTTGATATGGACAAGGGGGCAATGGGGCAAGCTGTGAGAGATAGAAGCCTAGTTGGTGCATTCTCTTGCAGACCCTGACCCACCACACGTGACAGAACTCCCTCCAGCACTGTGTCCCAGTTTAGCTCCTAGTATTTCGTGAAACAAATACCAAACTCACAGTGCATCAGCAAAAACTCCACAAAAAATGGAGGAGGACCAAATGGCTTCACAGTCCACACGGGGAGACACTTAGTCCCCAGTGGCCTCAGTTTACCTACAAAGAGAGGATTCAGCACTGCTTCATCTTGTTCATTGGAAAATAAGAAACCATGTCCTCCAGGTCACATAGATGTAGACCCAGCTTTGATGGTCTCACTACAAAGGAAGCCAAATCTCCTGAAAACAACATATATTTCAAGTGCGGAAGCTCAGAGGCAGTTTCTCAAAAAGTTTTTAGGCCAGCAGAGCTCCATGTTTGTGGAGTGTTTACCCTGTCCCTTACTTTTTGAAACTCCTCTACCACCTCCAGAATGTGAACTCCTTAGCATTTTCCATTCCAGATATGTATTCACTGATTGTGTAACTCTTCTCCTCTACTTGTGTCTTACTTGTGGTGAAGGTAATGTCAAGGCATTGTTCTGGATGAGAGCGGGAGGATATTTGTGCAGCGTATATTTACATACACATTGGATTCATTTTCCAATTTTTCATTCGAAGTACTGAATCCCTGACACTAACCCATACCTAGTAGACTCAGACTATTCATCCTAATATAATGGGGAAAATTAACCCAACACAATAGAAATACAAGCACTTCAGAGGAGACATGTTGTATAGTTGGACTTGACATTTGCCTTATATAAGGTTGGAGTTATAAATCTAGTCAAATTTTAATTGAAATATTGTCCATGTGTTTTTAAACTTAACAAATATGTGAATTCTTGTTTCCCTTTTCTGTAGCCTATTCACACATGTATATTTATATGCATATATAGAATCCTACCAGGTATCACACGTACATTTTTGTGAGGTGGCTGTCTTGGCAGATACAAATTGTGAGAAGAGTTCACTCCTCCTAAATGCTTTTGGAAATGAAAATTCAACCTATAGGAGAGCATCCTATTAGAAAAACATTTTATATAATCTCATGTTCAGTAAAATAAATATTTTTTGCATTTGTGGATGATATATATTTACTGATGAATTTCGATTGGCATTTATATTGGTACTTTTTAATGTCTGTGAGTGTTGTGTGTGTGTGTGTGTGTGTGTGTGTGTGTGTGTATATATATATATATATATATATATATAGATAGATAGATAGATAGATAGATAGATATAGATATAGATATATAGATATAAATATAGATATACTCTCCAAATTTTTCAAAATATGAAATATATGTGTCTTATTTTGCACTTCCTAAATTTTTCATATTCATGAATGTGGATTTATAATTATCTTTTCACAAGATTATTCTCAGAAACATTCATATACCCTACGAGACTCTTACCACTAATACTAATATAATGGAGAAAAAGAACCCAAACAGAATAGATACAAGCATTTCAGAAGAGACATGGTGTATAGTTGGACTTGCCTTTTGCATAATATAAGGTAGGAGTTATAAATCTATTCAATTTATTGAAATAATTTTCCATGTGTTATTTTTTTTGACACAACACAAAATTTAATCTTTGAAAAATAAATAAAATTGACACTTCCTTAACCAAACTAATGAAGAAAAAAAAACCTCAAATTACTAAAATTAAGGATCATAAAGGAACTTTTACAGAGTACACAACTAAAATACAGAGAATAATTGAAAACTAATTTGAAAATTTTTAGTCTAATAAATTAAAATACCATGATGACATCAATAAAATTTTAGAGATATACCCAAACTGAATTAGTAGGACATGAACAATTTAAACAAATCAATTTCAAGCAATGAAATAGAAGTTGCTGTCAACAGCCTACCAATCAAGCAAAGCCCAGGAACAGACAGATTCTCAGCCATGTTCTACAAGACCTTCAAAGAAGCATTCATCACAATACTCCTCAAATTATTCCATAAAATAGAAAAGGATGGAACTCCTCCAAACTCATTCCATGAGGCTATTATCACTCACATACCAAAATCAGACAAAGACACATCAAGGAAAGAAATCTTCAGAGCAATATTCCTGACAAAGATATATACAAAAATTCTCAATAAAATTCTTTTTTTTTAAGCCAAAGTTAATCAAAAGGGATAAAGACGGACACTACACACTATTCCATGTGTTTTTAAAGTTAAGAAATATATGAATTCCTGTCTCCCTTTCTCTGTAGCCTATTAAGCACATGTATTTTTATATGCACAAATAGAATCCTACCTGGTTTCACACTTACATTCTTGTAAGGTGGCTGACTTGGCAGATACTATTTGTGAGAAGAGATCACTCCTCCTAAACGCTGTTGGTACAGAAAATTCAACCCATGGATGAGCTTCCTAGATGAACAACATTATACATACATCCATGTTCAGTAAAATGAATATTTTGGGATATGCGGATGAGTTATTTTTCATGATGAATTTCGATTGACATATATATTGCGACATTATAATGTGTGTGTGTTTGTCTCTCTCTCTCTCTCTCTCTCTCTCTCTCTTTCTCTCTCTCTCTCTCTCTCTCTCTCTATATATATATATATATATATATATATATATATATAGTCTCCAGATTTTCCAAAATATGAAATATATGTCTTCTTATACACCACCTGAATTCATTCATATTCATATATGTGGATTCATAATCAACTTTTAACAAGTTTATTCTCAGAAATATACATCCACTGAAATACATATTTGTTTCCTAGTACTGAAAACTAAATTCAGGGAAGGGTTCTTACAAATCCTAATATTTCTAGACTAACTGACCAGGTTTAACATCAATGCAAATACATTCCTATTGGATATGATGTGTTTTTTAAAGTTCATTTTTATTCAAACTTGGTACGTTATTATTTATTCAGTTTATGGACATCATAAAATATATCCTTTCATTCACAAGTTCACAAATTTATAAATATTTGGTTTACTTTCAATCACTTCCTCCTTCGGAACACATATATTCCTCTATGTTTCTTGACTGGTCTTTTCACTAGACTTCTTTCTAAACACATTATTTTCGATTCCATTATCATTTTTGAAGCAAAACTCACACACTATTCATGATAAACGGTAACCCTAATAATACCATTAGATATATAACTTGCTGGAATGAATGTACATATATCAATATATGATTTCGTCTATATTTTCAGATACTAAAACAATCCATTATGTAAATTTGGAACCAGTCACATAATTTTTTCACAGTATGGTCTATTAATGCATCATCTCTATATTCATCAACACAGGGTAAACCTCTTAGTATCCCCAGTACTAATTTATATATTTTCAAAATATTGCTCCCAGAAAAGGTGGAAGAAATACTCATGTCACCTGATCTACATATACATATTATCACAGTAATATTCTGGACACAAAATGCAAAGGTCACCATTATGATTGCAATAAAGCCTCAATGGAATGTGAACATGGATTACTAAAAACATCCATGTCCAGTTAGCCTAATGCTCTCAAATGTCAATCCAATTGTGACTACATTTTTGTTTCTTTTTAAGATTATGTATTCAACCTCAACCCTGTTGAAAATGTCAAATCTTATCACTCACGTATTACTTTGACTGATTTCCTAATGTCTCTATTGATGTCGGCCTTCCTACATATTTTTCCCAGTTCATCATTGTGGCCAACTTTTCACATATGGTGCCATTTATATTCACTCTCTAACCGAAACCTATTGCTAAAGAACTTTTGGTCCAAATCCTAGACTCACTTTTCCTCCTAAACCTACTGACTATCTTTCTAATCCTACACACTATCCCTTTTTCACTGGATGTTCTCTTCTACATTCAATCATCTGAGGTACAGGGTCTTATGCCATTGTATATCGATTTGCATCGACCTCGGTGCAAAACATTACTCAAGCTAAGGATCCCAATCAAGAGCCCAAATCCTTCTGGGCTTCAAATATTACCTAGATTTCTGTTTTCATACTTATATTTTACCTCTATATTCTTATAAATATTGCTGGTTCCCAATACCATTATTCATCCAGCAGAATGATTCCTAAGCCAAATGGAACATGCTATTAACCCTAACAATACAATGTTCCCTCAATCTCACTTTACAGAAGAGCAGGGATAAAGTTGATATTACAATACAGGAAGTTAGGGGATCTTCCACCTGCTGAGTACCTCAAAATCCATGCAGAAATAATCCCTGGAGAAGATGTAGGCAGCAATGAAAGACCTGAGAGAACAAAAGTCATATTCCATGGCAAACAACATGGTCAGGATGAAAGGATGTGTCTGAGTCAGCCTCTCTATGCTTAATGCAGGGAAGATGGACCAAAGCAGGACTGTGTGGAGAGCTGTTCCCAGGTGACTATGGTTTCTATACCATTCTAACATGTGAAAGTATCACAGGAAGTAGGGCAGCCTCCATGTCAGGAGACACTAGGATGCAACTGTTAGGACAAAGTAGTGGCCAAGACAGGGACCTCATTTATTTCCTGAAGGTAGTGACCTCACCTCATTTCCTTGGCGATGGAACTCTCTGAATTTTGTGATCCAGGAAGCCAGGCACCAGAGCCAGTCCAAGTCCCAGTCGCAGTGGGCTCACTTGTTTGGATTTACTAAGGACAGAGTCAGTCTTTCTTGGTACCTACTGATGTAAGGGTTGCCAAATACTAAGAAAGCTCTGAAGAGGGGTCTTTCCTGAGAGGACAGGAATTGGCTCACCACTGCCTCCTGACAACTTCACAGAGTTGACCAAGGAGACCAGATCTGAGACAGAAAGGCCATTTGTGGGGAACATCATATGGCCTACCAGTCAGAGGACACTCCAGATAGTGACAGACCTACTTGGGGGAAGGAGTTGCATTTGTGGGTGTTGGTTTGTGTTTGTGGTTTTTTTCCATGTTCTGAGAATAGGTAAAAAAGGAGGTTTGTTTGGATTGGAGTGGACTGTTTCCAGTAAGTCATTTGACAAGGAGACTGTTTCTATGTCTGTGTATCCCACTGTGTTTTTCTTTGTGGATATTAGAAAAAAATAGCTCATTGGGTGTGTCCTGTCTAGTAGAAAGCTTCCCAGCATGCATCCTTTCCAATTAATGAATGGACTGAGGCTTGCCTTATCCATGGGCAACACCTGCTATCTACCTAATTTTCCATTTTTTCATGAATTCTGGCCACTCTCAAGATTAGTATCATGTATTTTTGTACAAGATATGTACCACCTCCAAGCTCTGTGACATGGCCATGTACTGGATAGCTGAAGGGAATGGCGAGCAACTCAGAAAACTCACATATTAGAGTAACAAGGAAAGTGTCCGTGGAGAAACCCTGCTTGGGGCCTTTTGATTACCTATTGTTCTGTTGCTCTGAATGTCAGAAAGGTCTTTGCCTCAGGCCACCCCTTTGTGAAGCCTGAAGAAAACAGTTTTCAAATGGAAATGAATGGGCATCACCTGTGGCTCTTTGCTTCATTGCTTTGGAAATGGATGTGTCTGAATCAGCCTCTTGGCCCTGTGTGAGCCTGTGGTTTAGATTTTCAGCACCTGATGAATCTAAAGAAAGATCTCATGTGGGCATCCAAAACCTAAATGGAAAAAAGATCAGTCATTGTGGATGAAGCCTCTCGCCTTCCTCTGTAAGATTCCTGACCTCCATCAAGTGAGAATAGGGATCATTTGTGTCAAATAAGTTCTTCAAAGGGCTGCAGAGGGGAGACAATAGGTGCTTGGGTTTTCTTATAACTCCAATTCACACTAAAAATCTATACCCCACAGTCAGTAGGCCTCAAATTTGAGAAGTGGAGTAGTATTAACGGCAGGCCTATTTGATCACTTCTGGTTCACACTAACGTTGTCCAGGCCACCCTGACTTTAGGCAAATGAGGGACAAGGGAGATTATTTTTGACACTGTCTTGGGCTGTGACCCTCATGGAAACCTCCAGCTAGAGGTTATGATTAGTGTCTATATAAAAAGATGAAGAGGGCCATGTGAGAGTGTTTTGGTTTTAATTGTCATCATTTGTGTGGCAATTTGAAGAGATGCCTGGGTCCACCTGGGCTTGAACTCTGTTGTGATTCCCCTTAGAGACTGAGTTGTGTAACTGACCTCAGAGAAGTATTGCCATGAATTGTGTTGGGATTTCAGGAGGCCACACATGAGATTCACCATTGGAATCTGAGATCTTGGCCCAGGGTGACTTTACACAGAGCACTGGGAATCTAAGGCAGGATATCACAAGATTTTATTCTGAAAGATTCCAGCCATAGTTAAAACACCAACAGGGAATCTTTAGATCACTTATAAGCAAATTAAAAAACAAAATTTTTTAACAAGAGTAAAAATACTTAGTTAATGTAATGCTACCCTGAATTTTTTGGGTGAGTTATACTTTATATTCCCTGTTTGAGATCCTAGTAAACTTGAGAGAAAAAAAAAAAAAAGAAAAAAACAAAACTTTTGAACATAACTTTAAATGAAATAAAATCTGACCTACTGCTTTCGTAGTCATTCTCACATGTAGTAAGATGGGACACAGAGCCTTATCTCAGGTAAGACAGGGCTCTTTATAAATCTTAAGTGTTTTAGTTCTAAAGCTGATCTTCGTTTTTTAATATCCTTTTACAAAGTTTACATAAATTGTTTGAGGTCACATGAACATTAGCTAACACCATATAATATCACTTTTGAAACATGAATTAAAGAATGGCTGAATGTTTTTAACATTCAAATAGATTAGGCTCTCATTAATTTAAAAATACATTTAAATTGTTGCACAATGTAAAGTGTAACATAAAACTTTACATATCTTATTGATAACAGGTAAATAAATCCCCAATATATATTTTATTTACCATACAACTTCAGAACACCAGCTTGATATAATGCTCTTTTAAAGTTTCTACCTTATCGAGTTGTATAACTGGAAGATATGAGCACATTAATAGCATCACAGTTACATTGATGTTTCTACATTAACCAAGTTTATCTTTTAAAGAAATGGCAGTACAGTGCTCTAAAATAACAGTTCTGTTTTAAACAGTTGTTTAATTTTTATGGTTGCTTGCTCTGGAAAAAATAAAACTTAATAAACACAATGTTATGAGTAATCTTATGTTTTAAGAAATTTTTGTCTCTTTAACACATGACTAATTTTTACAATCTTACACAGACTTTAGTAGAAAGTCTGTATAAGATTGTAAACATTTTATACAGATTTTGTACTAAAAATTGATAGACCTTAGTATATCAATCAGATATCAAACAAAAACACTCATGAATGAGTAAATCCAAATCAAATTTACTTTACTTTTTAATCAAAATATTAGACAAATGTATTGAACAGTGTAAACCATTTTTTGGTTGAAGGAAAAGTCCTAGAACAAAGTCATATAGACCTTTGGTAGACAATAATATTTTATTAGATTTTTGAACACCTAGAAAAACTTATAGGCATAAATTTGAAGATATTTATATTTATCTGTTTATCCAATCTAAATTGAAACATTTAAACCACGTGAATTAAAGATCTGTGGTCCACTTTTTAAAATTTGTTTTTATGAGCGCTTTTTTATATGAGTGCTCCTTATATATGTTAATTTGTGTATCATTTGAATGATATACGGACATATGTGTATATATATATATATATATATATATATATATATATATATATATATATAGACATACAACACATAACAAAAGTGTGCACACCTAATAATAGTGAAGGCCTTGTAGCTTTTCACAGGTGAAATCACCATTGCAATGTTTTTAAAACTCCACAGTTGGTCAAAGATAAAACTGATCAAAAAAACATTAACCTAGGTCTGTAGGATCAAAATCATAAACTCAAAAAAAAAGAATCTAAGAAAAAATTATGAGTCCTAGAAAAATTGACTGGCCGGTAATTAGTAAATACCATACAATTTACCATTTTTTTCCCTTAGGCCTCAGATCAGTCTCCTACTGAGCTTACAGGAGACTTTCATTTGCATTTCAACAGAAGTCCTGGCTGAGGTCTGGAAGGAGCAGGAAAAAACTGCTATTCTGAGCAGACACCTCAGGCCTAAGGCATTTTAACCATAATTTTCTGGTTAGGATGTTGAAAATTATGCTACAAGTTTAAGATACAATTCACAAAATTTTATATCTTTACATCTTGTTTTGTCAACAGATATCATACTATGATTTACTGTCCTTGTCCAAATTAATGCACTGGTAAACACAGTGACATTTTCCCAGGCTACCCAATTCAAAATTGGAGAAAAAAAGACTGCATGATTGGGAAGTTACTTGCCAACTTGGAAGTAGAGTTCTTTAGTTTTCCATCCTAAGTATTTAAGTTCTCTGGCATGAATTATCTGAAATCAAAAACTAAACAATTACCTAAACCCGACTTTTAACTGCAATATTGTGCAATGCTTCAAAAAACGCATTCAGATACCAGATTTTTACAATAAAACATCATCATTTAGACACACATTCAGCTAAGATCATTCTCAAGAAACAATTTATAATATAAACACATTATTGCACATGTCTTAAAGGGCCAAAAACAAAGGCACAAGACAGACAGAAAGGAACTCCAGAATATGGCTGACAGACAGAAGCCTTTAAAACAGAGCAGAAAAGAGAAAAATCTCCTGCACCAGTGGCACCACAGATGTCCCCACAAGGGGACCAGATGTTTTCACAGAGAAGCTACCTGAAATGTAAAATCAAGGGTCTCCATGGTGACTTTACTGCATTTAGTGTCCCCTTTTTATTTTTCTCTTTTAAAAGAAGACAGAGGTGTCATAATGCTTACAGTGCAGGGAAGGAAGGAGGGAATTCCCTGAAGCAACAGGGCTTTGGCAGTTGCTGGGGTCCCTCAGTCCCTCCTTTTACTTACAGGATTAGCTCTTCTGTTTCGGGTCCACTCCAAGCATGCTCCATCTCCTAACATTTCAGTCGTCAGCTCTCAAAAAGTTCTGGGACGGGGCCGGGTATCAAAATTTGTAACTTAAAGTTCGGTTTCTGACCCTGAAGCAAATTAATGCTAATTTAATAATGAGGACAGGGTTTTGAGAAAAAGAAAATGGAGGTTTATTGCTTTGCTAACAAAGGAAAAACAAGGGGACTCTGCCAAAAGGTTGTGACTCTCATGATCTGGAGGGACAAGGGATTTTAAAGAGTTTCACTTGTTAACCTGGGATATACTCAGTTCTTCGTTCCCCAGTAGGCATTTCCCTGTGCAGTGGGTGTGCTCCAGGCAGCCAGCTAGGGGCTTCTTTCTTCCTGCTTAACAAAGGTGGGTAAAGTTCATCACAGTTCCTTAAAACACAGTCGAAAGGGTGTCAGGCTTACTTGCTTTGTTACCCTTTTTCACGTCCAATATCCTTAAAATTTTACCACAGAAATCAAACAAAAAAACGCACAAAAACAAACAACAAAAAACATATAGACCACAGAACAAAACACAGAAAAACAGAATCCTGGTGCCGAAACAGAAAAACAGAGGAGCAATGCAACATCTTGCTAAAGCTCCAGGGTAGGAGCGTGTGTGTGCCCATCGGCACCTCTCTACCCTTCCAGAGGAATTCCCTACAGAACAGAACAGAGGACAGCATGATTCTCATTACTGTCCTGGACAGGAGTGTATGTGAGCCTCCCCAGGCCACCTCTCTGTCATCAGAAGAGATCTCCCTTAACCAGATATCAGATGTTATAAAGGCGCCACTTACCTATGGAGGCCTCCTCCACCAGGGGCTTGATAATAGTTTTAGTGTGGTGGTTCACTGCAGTGCTCCCCAGACTGACGGCTCACTCCAAGGCCTTGGAACATCTCAAGTTGTGCACCCCCTAGAGTGGTTCTCCAGCCCAGTGCCCTGGAGGGAAGGCCAGCTTCAGAATTTTCAGCAGTCTGGTTTTGTGATCTGCTCGGGCAGGGTCATCTCACTGGGGAACTCCAAAATTTTGGACTAGGATGCAAGAAAAGACCACTGACTCCAATTAAAATCAAATTAAGGCAAGCTTATTATTTCAACAGGCTGGGCTGCCTCTCCTTCCCAAAATGGCGGGAACAAGACAGCAACCCCACCTTTCCTACAGCCCAGCTATATAGCCCAGAAAGTTTCACAAACGAGTGGTTACAGATAACAAAACTTTGAAAGCATCACACTAATGGTAGTTTACATTTTTTTTTTTTGCTGGCCCCAATATCAGAAATAATGAGGACCATTAGAGCCTCAGAGAGGGTTGTTGTCTGGCCAGGGAAGGCCAATATTTATGAGGTGTCACTAAAGTTTCAGAAAGTACTGTTATCTGGTCAGAGAGCCAGGTGTGGATGAGTTCAAGGCACGGGCAGGCGTTCCAAGCAGGTTCAGAATTTGCAGTAATTTAGAGTAAAGCCAAAATTATCTTTTCACGGCTTTGTGGCAAGATGGTTCCCAATTTTAATAAAAAATCAGGTTGGGTCTAGCAAGCCTCTCCCTTACTTTTGGAAACTCCTCTGCAAACTCCAATGTTGTGAACTCCCGAGCATTTTAATTCCAGATATGTATTCACAGAATTTCTAACTCTTCTATTCCAATTGTGTCTTTCTTGGGGTGAAGGTAATATCAAGTCATTGTTCTGGATGAGAGTGGAAATATTTTTGTGTAGCACATATTTGCATACACATTTAGGAGATCACTCCTCCTAAACACTGTTGGAACAGAAAATTCAAACTATGGGGGAGCTTCTTAGTTGAACAACATTATTCATGAATCCAAGTTCATTAAACAAATAGTTTTGGATCAGTGGATGATATATATTTCAAGATGAATTTCAATTGGCATATACTATGCTACATTTTAATGTCTGTGTGTGTGTTTTGTTTATAATGTTTTGCGATTTATATGGATTTAAAATCAAGTTTCCACAAGATTATTCTCAGAATATTCATCCACCTGAAATACATATTTGTTTCCTAGTACTGAAAACTAACTTCAGTAAATGGTGCATAAAAATCCTAATATTTCTACAGTAACTGACCCAGATTAATATAAATGCAAGTAGATTCCTAGGGGACATGATGTGTATTTTGATGTTCATTTTTATTCAACACTGCTACATTACTATTTCTGCAGCTTATGCACATCATACTGTATATATTTCATTCAAAAGTTCGCAAATTTATATGCATGTGTTTCACGTTCAATCACTTCCTGCTTCAGAACACATGAATTCCTCCAGGTTTCTTGACTATTCTTTTCATGATACTTCTTTCCAAACACATTATTTTTGATTTCCATAATCACGTTTGAAGCAAAACTCACACACTTTTCAGGATAAAATATAACCCTAATATTACCATTAGATGTATAAGTGGTTGGAATGAATGATTGCATATCAATATGAGATTTCTTTTATATTTTCAGATATCAATTCAATCCATTATTTAAAGTGGAACCAGTTATATTATTTATACACAGTATGGTCTATTCATGCATAATCTGCATATTCATAGACACAGGGTACACCTATTTGTACCCCAAATACTAAATTATACGTCTACAAAACATTGCTCCAGAAACGGTGGAAGAAATATTCATGTCACCTGATCTACACATACATTTTATCACAATAATATTCTGGACACAAAATGCAATGGTCACAGTTATGATTTTAAAAAAGCCTAAATGGAAAGTGAACATGGATTACAAAAAAACATCCAAGTCCTGGTTACCTAATGCTCTCGAATTCAATCCTATTTGTGACAACATATTTGTTTCTTCCTAAGATTATATATTCAAACTCAACCCTGTTGAAAATGTCTAAACCAATTACACACTTTATACTTTTGCTGATTTCCTAATGTCTCTATTTATGTCTGCTTTCCTACATATTTTCCCCTGTTCATCATTGTGACTGACTCTTCACATGTGCTGACATTTACATTCACTCTGTACCCGAAATCCTATTTGTAAAGAACTTTTGGTCCAAATCCTATACTCACTCTTCTTTATAAACCTGCTGACTACCTTGGTAATCCTACGGACTATTCCTTTATGACTAGATGTTCTGTTTGTTATTCAATCATCCGAGGTACAAGATCCAATTTCATTGTATATTGACTTATCTGAGACATCTGTGCAGAATATAATTCAAAGCTAAGTATCCCACTCAAGGGCCCAATGCCCTACTTGGCTTCAAATCTTCCCTAGATTTCTGTTATATTTTACCTATATATTCTTGTGAATATCACAGGTTTCCAATACCATTATTCATCCAGCAGAATGATTGCTAACCAAAATTGAACATATTATTAACCCTAACCATACACTGTTCCCTCAATCTAACTTTAGAGCAGTGCAGGGACAGAGTTGGTCTTACAAAAGAGGAATGTTGGGGATCTTCCACCTGCTGAGAATATCAAAGATCCATGCAGAAATGATCACCGAAGAAGATGTAGACTGCTATGAAGGACCTGAGAGAGCAAAAGTTAGCTTCCATGGCAAACAACCTGGTCACTATGAAGGGATGTGTCTGAATAAGCCTCTCTCTTTTTAATATAGAGCAAATGGACCAAACCAGGCCTGTGTGGAGATCTTTTCCCCGGTACCAATGGTTGATATACCATTCTAACTTGTGAAAGTGTCACAGGAAGTAGGGGCAGCCTCCATCTCATGGGACCCTTGGAAGCAACTGTTATGACAAAGTGGTTGCCAAGGCTGTGAGCTCATTCACTTCATGAAGGAAGTGACCTACCTCACTTTCTTGGTGATGGAACTCTCTGAACTTGGGATCCCTGAAAACAGGCAGCCAGAGTCAGGCCCAATAACAGTCACAGAAGTCTCACTTTTTGGATTTACCAAGGAGAGAGTCAATCTTTCTTGGTATCTACAGTTGTGAGGATGGCCAAATGCCAGGAAAGATCTGAATTGGGGTCTTTCCTGAGAAAGCAGGTATTGGCTCACCGCTGGCTCCTGACAACTTCACAGAGTGGGCCAAGGAGTCCAGATTTGAGAATAGAGAAGCCATTTCGGGGGAACATAGTATGGCCCACGAGGCAGAGGACACTCTTGATAGTCACAGACCCTCTTGGGGGAAAAAGGTGCCTTTGTGTGAATGAGTGTGTGTATGTGGTTTTGTCTCATGCTCTGAGAATAGGTAGGAAAGGCGGTTTCTTTGGTTTAGAATGGACTGTTTCTAGTAAGTCATTTGACAAAGCAAGTGTTTCTATGTCTGTGTATCCAACTGTGTCCATGGTTGTAGACATTACAAAAGAAAATGCATCAATGGATGTGTCCTGTCTAGGAGAAAGCTTCCCCACATTCATCCTGCCCAATTTATGAAAGGACGGAGGCTTGCCTTATTGATGGGCAAGACCTGCTGTCTTCCTAAGTTTCTGTTTTCTTCTTGAATTCTGGCCACTCTCCAGAATAGACTCATGGTTTTGTGACCAAGATATGTAGCACCTCAAAGCTCTGTGACATGGCCGTGTACTGGATAGCTGAAGGGAATGGCGAGAATCTCAGGAAACTCAGATATCTGTGTGATCATGAAAGTCTCAGTGGAGAATCCCTGCTTTGGGCCTTTGCTTACCTATTGTTCTGTAGCACTGAATGTCAGGAAGGTCTTTGCCTAAGGCACCACTTTGTGAAACCTGAATAAAACAGTTTTCTAATGGAAATGAATGAGCATCACCTGTCTCTCTTTGAGTAATTGCTTTTGAAAGGGATGTGTCTGAGCCAGTCTGTTGGCTGTGTGTGAGGCTGTGGCTTGCATTTTCAGCACCTGATGGATCTAAAGAAAGATGCCATGTGTGCATCCAAAACCAAAATGGCCAAAAGAGCAGTCATTGTGGATAAAATCTCTTGCCTTCCTCTGTAAGGTTCCTGACCTCTATCAAGTGAGAATAGGAATCCTTTGGGTCAAATGACTTCTTCAAAGCCCTGCGGAGGCTAGCCAATAGATGCTTGGGTTTTCTCATGACCCCAATGCACATAAAGAATCTAAACCCCACAGTCAGTAGGCCTCAAATTGGAGAAGCTGAGCAGTATTAATGGTAGGCCTTTTTGATCACTTCTGGTTCACAGAAGGGGTGTCCAGGCCACTCTGACTTTATGGAAATGACGAGCAAGAGTGCGTATATTGGACACTGTCTTGTCCTGCGCTCCTCATAGAAACCTCCAGCTAGAGGTTATGATGAGTGTCTATATGGAAGAAGATGAGAGCCATGTGGGACTATTTTGGTTTTAATTGTGGTCATTTGTGTGGCAGTTGGAAGAGATGACTGGGTCCACCTGGGTTTGAACTCTGGTGTGAATCCCCTTAGAGACTGAGTTCTGGAAGTGACCTCAGAGAAGTATTGCCATGAATCGAGTTGGGATTTTAGGAAGCCATGCATGAGAGTCGCCCTTATAAACTTAGATCAAGGTCCAGGGTGGCTTTCCACAGAGCACTGGGAATCTCAGCCAAATTATCCCATGATTTTATTCTTAAAGACTTGGCAGCCATACTTGAGAGTCAAAACACACATGGAACTCACATTGTAGACCTCAATAGGCCTGGCTTCATGTAACCTTTTGGCCACTCTATGGGAAGCGTTGCCTATGAAAGTTCTCCAGAGTTTCACTGAAATGAGCTTCCTCAACATTTAATGGTTCTTGAAAGCCACAGTGCCTCCCAATTACATCCTTGAAAAATGGCTAGATAAATACTTTGAAATTTTTGAAATTCCCATGACCAGGTGGCACTGGAGTATCTTTGGATGTCCTGCTGCTGATCATGAGTGTACCAGAGAGTGCCTTGATTGACTGGAATTTATAAAAATAATGTAGAACAGAGATGGTAGTAAGTTGGAGCCTGCTGAGTAGTGGGCCTAGAGCAGTGGTAGCCACGTGTGTGATAAAACATCTGTGGTGGGTCCATGTGATTAGCCCATTTGCTTCCAAATGGCTTGTGACTGACATGGGTGCAGCCAGCAGACCCTTATTTGTAAAGGCATCTTTTTATTTGGAGAGCTTTCAAGGTAATGATCAGAATCAGGTTGATATGGTCAAGGGTGCAAGCTATGTGAGAAAGAAGCCTGGTTGTTTCATTCTCCTGCAGACCCTAACCCACCACACGTGACAGAACTCCCTCTAGCACTGTGTCCCAGTTGAACTTGTTGTTCAAAAAGCCCAGTGCAGCAGCAAGAACCAAAAGCCCCAGTGCAGCAGCAAGAACCACCACAAAAATTTGAGGAGGACCAAATGGCTTCACAGTCCACACGGGGTGAAACTTAGCCTCCAGTGGCCACAGTTTACCTACAAAGAGAGAATTCAGCACTGCTGCCTCAGGTTCATTTGAAAATAAGAATCCATGTTCTCCAGGTCATATAGATGCAGACCCAGCTTTGATGGTCTCACTACAAAAGAAGCTAAAACTCCTTAATACAACATATATTTCAAGTGCCCAGCTTCAGAGGCAGTTTCTCAAGAAGTCTTTAGGCCAGCAGAGCTCAATGTTTGTGGAGTGTTTACCATGTCCCTTACTTTTGGAAACTGCTCTACCACCTCCAAGGTTGTGAACTCCTGAGCATATTCCATTCCAGATTTGCATTCACAGATTTTCTAACTCTTCTCCTCTAATTGTGTCTTACCTGGGGTGAAGGTAATGTCAAGGCATTGTTGTGGATGAGAGTGGGAAGATTTTTGTGTAGCACATATTTGCATACACATTGGATTCATTTTCCAATTTCCCATTAAAAATACTGAATCCCTGACACGAACCCATACCCTACTAGACTCTGACTACTAATCCTAATATGATGGAGAAAAATAACCCAAACAGAATAGAAATACAAGCAGTACAGAGAAGGCATGGTGTATAGTTGGACTTGCCTTTTGCATTATGTAGGGTAGGTGTTATAAATCTAGATAATTTTTAATTGAAATCGTTCTCCATGAGTTTTTAAAGTTAACAAATATGTGAATTTCTATCTCCCTTTCTCTGTAGCCTATTCAGCAAATGTATTTTTATATGCACATATAGAATCCTAGCTGGTATCACATGTACATACTTGTTTGGAGGCTGACGTGGCAGATAAAAATTATGAGAAGAGATAACTCCTCGTAAATGCTGTTGGATCTTAAAATTCAACCTATGGGTGATCTTCCTAGTTGAACAACATTATTCATAAATCCATGTTCAGTAAAATTAATATTTTTGGATCAGTGGACGATATATATTTCACCATGAATTTCGATTGGCATATATACTGCTACTCTTTAATGTCTGTGTGTGTTTTGTGTTTGTGTGTGTATATATATATATATATATATATATATATATATATATATATATATATATATATACAATCTCCAGATTTTTTAAAATATAAAATATATGTGTCTTATTATACACTCCCTAAATACATTCATATTCATGTATGTGGATTTATAATCAAATTTTACAAGATTATTCTCAGAAATATTCATCCCCCTGAAACACATATTTGTTTACTAGTACTGAAAACTAACTTCAATGAAAGGTGCATACAAATCCTAATATTTCTGCAGTAACTTACCCAGGTTAATATCAATGCAAGTAGATTCCTATGGGACATGATGTGTATTTTGACATTCATTTTTATTCAACACTGGTACAGTACTATTTCTTCAGTTTATGCACATCATAGGATAAATGTTTCATCCAAAATTTCAAAATTTAAAACTTTTGATTCACTTTCAATCACTTCCTGCTTCAGAACACATGTATTCCTCCATGTTTCTTGACTGGTCTTTCATGAGACTTCTTTGCAAACACATTATTTTCGATTTGCATAATCAATTTTGAAGCAAAACTCACACACTCTTCATGATCAACCGTAACACTAATATTACCATTAGATGTACAACTGGTTGTAATGAATGTATGTATGCCAATATCAATATAAGATTTCCTGTATATTTTCAGATATCAATTTATTCCAATTCCAATTTCTAATGTTGGGTCCAGTTATATTATTTATTCACAGTTTGGTCTATTCATTCATCATCTCTATATTCATCAAAACAGGGTACACCTATTTTTTTCCCCAATACTAATTTATAGGTTGTAAAAATATTGCTCCCCATAATGGTGGAAGAAATACTCATATCACCTGATCTACATATACATTTTTATCACAGTAATATTCTGGACACAAATGTAAAGGTAACACTTATGATTGTACCAAAACCTAAATTGAACGTGAATATATATTACTAAAACCATCCATGTCCAGGTCGCCTAATGCTCTCAAATTTCAATCCTATTGGTGACTACATATTTGTTTCTTCTAATATCATATATTCAACCTCAACCCTGTTGAAAATGTCTAATCCTGTTACTCACTTTATACTTTGCCTGATTTCCTAATGTCTCTATTTTATATCTGCTTTCCTACATATTTTCCCCAGTTCATCATTGTGACTGACTCTTCATATGTGCTGATATTTTCATTCGCTCTCTAAACGAAACCCTATTGCTAAAGAACTATATTTCCAACTCAAAGACTCACTCTTCAACCTAAACCTACTATTTTCCTAATCCTACTGACTATCCCTTTTTGACTGGATGTTCTCTTCGACATTCAGGCATCTGAGGTACTAGGTTTTATTCCATTGTATGTAGATTTACCTGCGACCACATTGCAGAATGTAATTCAAAGCTAAATATCATAATCAAGGGCCCAATGCCCTTCCTGGCTTCAAATCTTACCTAGATTTCTCTTTTCATACTTATATTTCAAATACATATTCTTATAAATATTTCAGGTTCCCAATACCATTATTCATCCAGCAGAATGATTCCTAACACAAATAAAACATGTTGTTAACCCTAACCATACACTGTTCCCTCAATCTAAATTTACAGAGGGAAGGGACATAGTTGGTCTTACAGTAAAGAAATGTAGGGGGTCTTCCACCTACTGAGACCCTCAAAGTTCCATGCTGAAATGATCACTGGAGAATATATACGCAGCTATGAAGGACCTGAGAGAGCAAAAGTCATGTTCAATGGCAAACAACCTGGTCAGGATGAAGGTTTCTGTCTGAATCAGCCTCTCTATTCTTAATGTAGAGAAGATGGACCAAACCAGGCCTGTGTGGGTAGCTGTTCCCGGGTGCCTATGGTTGATATAAGATTCTAACTTGTGAAAGTGTCACAGGAATTAGGGACAGCCTCCTTTTCATGTGAGACTTGGAAGCCACTGGTTGGACAAAGTGGTTGCCAAGGCAGTGACCTCATTCAGTTCCTGAAGGAAGTGACCTCACATCACTTCCTTAGTGAAGGAAATCTCAGAACTTGAGATTCATGAAGCCAGGCACCCAGAGTCAGTCCCAGTCCCAGTCCCAGTGGTCTCACTTGTTTGGATTTACCGAGGACAGAGTAAGTCTTTCTTGGTACCTATTGATGTGAGGATTGCAAAATGCCAGTAAAGCTCTGAAGAGGGGCCTTTCCTGAGAAAGCAGGTAGTGGCTCACCTCTGGGTCCTGACACCTTCACAGAGTTGGCCAAGGAGACCAGATCTGAGACATTTCAGGCCATTTAGGGGGAAAATAATATGGCCCACCAGTCAGAGGACACTCCGGATAGTAACAGACCTTCTTGGGGGAAGGAGCTGCCTTTGTGGGTGTTGGTTTGTGGTTTTGTCTCATTTTCTGAGAATAGGTAGGCAAGGCGCTTTATGTGCTGTGGAATGAACTGTTTATTGTAAGTCATTTGACAAGGCGAGTGTTTCTATGTCTGTTTACCTCACTGTGTCCGTGGTTGTACTCATTAGAAAAAAAGAATGCATCAATGGATGTGTCCTGTCTAGTAGAAAGCTTCCCAGAATTCATCCTGCCCAATTTATGAATGGAGTTCAGATTGCCTTATCAATGGGTAACACCTGCAATCTTCCTAAGTTACAGTTTTCTTCCAGAATTCTGGCCCCTCTCCAGAATAGTCTCATGGTTTTGTCTCTAAGGTATGTACCACCTCCAAGCTCTGTGACATGGCCATGTACTGGATATCTCAAGTGAATTGTGAGCATCTCAGAAAAATCAGATATATGTGTGACCACTAAATCTCAGTGGAGAAACCCTGCTTTGGGCCTTTTGCTTACCTATTATTCTGTTGCTATGAATGTCACGAAGTTCTTTGCCTCAGGCCACCAATTTGTGAAGCCTGAAGAAAACAGTTTTCAAATGGAAATGAATGGGCATCACCTAGGGCTCTTTGCTTAATTGCTTTGGAAAGGGATGTGTCTGAATCAGCCTCTTGGCCCTGTGTGAGGCTGTGGCTTAGATTCTCAGCACCTGATGGATCTAAAGAAAGATCCCATGGATGCATACAGAACCAAAATAGCCAAAAGAGCTGTCATTGTGGATGAATACTCTCGCCTTCCTTTCAAAGGTTCCTGACATCTATCAAGTGAGAATAGGGATCCTTTGGGTCAAGTGAGTTATTCAAAGCCCTGCAGAGGCTAGCCCATACGTGCTTGGGTGTTCTCATTACTCCAATTCACATAAAGAATCTAAACCCCACAGTCAGTAGGCCTCAAATTGGAGAAGCCAAGCAGTATTAATGGCAGACATATTTGATCACTCCTCGTTCACAGTCAGGGTTTCCAGGCCACACTGATTTTAGGCAAATCGGGGGAAAGGTAGGTTATTTTGGACATTTTCTTGGTCTGTGCCCCTCATGGAAAACTCCATCCAGAGGTTATGATGAGGGTCTACATGGAAGAAGATAAGGGCCATGTGGGAGAATTTTGTTTTGAATTGTGGTAAGTTGTGTGGCAGTTGGAAGAGATGCCTGGGTTTACCTGGGCTTTAACTCTGGTGTGATTCCCCTTAGAGTCTGAGTTCTGGAACTGACCTCAGAGAAGCATTGTCATCAATTGTGTTTGAATTTTACTAGGCCATGCATGAGAGTTGCCCTTGGAACCTGAGATCTAGGCCCAGATTGGCTTTCCACAGAGCACTGGGAATCTCAGCCAGGATATCACATGGTTTTATTCTGAAAGACTTTGCAGCCACAGTTGAGTCAAAACACGCATGGACCTCACATTGTAGACCTCAATGGGCCTGGCTTCATGTGACCTTTTGGCTACTCTTTGGGAAGCCTTGCCTGTGAGTGTTCTCTAGAGCTTTCATTGAAATGAGCTTCTTCAACATTTAATGGTTCCTGAATGAATTGAAACCCCCAGAGCCTCCAACTTCATCCTTGACAAATGGCTTGATAAATACCATGAAATTTTTGAAATTCCCATGACCAGGTGGCACTGGAGAACTTTTGGATGTCCTGTTGCTGATGATGAGTGTACCAGACAGTGCCTTGATTTACTGGGTTTCATGAAATTTGTGTAGAACAGTGATGCCAGTAAGTTGGATCCTGCTCATTAGTGGGCCTAGAGCAGTGGTGTGAAGGTGTGTGATAAAACAAGTGTGGTGGTGACATGTGGATCTGCCATTGGCTTCCCAAAGGCTTGTGACTGACATGGTACAGCCAGCAGACCCTTCTATGCAAAGGTGTTTTTTATATAGAGAGGTTTCAGGGCAATGTTCAGAATCAGGTTGCTATGGAAATGGGGGCAACTTATGTGGAATTGAATCCTGGTTGGTGCATTCTCATGCAGACCGTGACCCTCCACACGGGACAGAACTCTCTCCAGCACTGTGTCCCAGTTTAGCTCCTTGTATTTCATGAAGCAAATACCAAACTCCCAGTGCACCTGTGAGAAACACCACGAAAATTGGAGAATGACCAAATGGCTTCACAGTCCACACGTGGAGACACTTACAACCCAGTGACCATAGTTAAACTACAAAGAGAGTATTCAGCATGGCTGCCTCATGTTCATTGGAAAATTAGAAACAATATCCTCCAGGTCACATTGTTGCACACCCAGATTTGATGGTCTCCCAACAAAGGAAGCTAAAGCTCCTAACAACAACATATATTTTTAAGTGCCCAACCTCAGAGGAAGTTTCTCAAGAAGTCTTTACACCAGCAGAGCTCCATGTTTGAGAAATGTTTACCCTGTCCCTTACTTTTGAAAACTCCTCTACCACCTCGGAGGTTGTGAACTCCTGAGCATTTTTCATTCCTGATATATATTCACAGATTTTCTAACTTTTCTCCTCTAATTGTGTCTTACTCGGAACAAAGGCAATGTCAAGGCAATGTTCTGGATGAGAGTGTGAACATTTTTTTGTAGCACATATTTACATACACATTGCATTCATTTTACAATTTTCCATTCAAAATACTGAATCTCTGACATGAACCCATACCCTACTAGACTCTGACTACTACTCCTAATATGATGGAGAAAAATAACACAAACAGAATAGGAATACAAGCAGTTAGGAGAAATCATAGTGTATAGTTGTACTTGTATTTTGCATGATTAATGGTAGGTGTTTTAAATCTAGTCAATATTTAATTTAAATAGTTCTCCATGTGTTTTTAAGGTTAACAAATATGTGAATTCCTGTCTCCCTTTCTCTGTATCCTATTTAGCACATGTACTTTTAAATGCACATATAGAATCATACCTGGTATCACATGTACATTTTTGTGAGGTGGCTGATTTGGCAAATACAATTTGTGAGAAGTGATCACTCCTCTTAAACGCGGTTGGAACTGAAAATTCAACCTATAGGTGAGCTTCCTAGTTGAACAACATTATACATAAATCCATGTTCAATTAAAGAAATATTTTTGCATCTGTGGATGATATATATATCTTGATAAATTTCGATTGGCATATATATTGCTAATTTAATGTCTGTGTGTGTGTGTGTGTATTTTGTGTGTGTGTGTATGTGTGTGTGTGTGTGTGTGTGTGTATATATATATATATATATATATATATATGTATATATACTCTCCAGAAATATATGTGTCTTATATACACTCTCTAAATTCATTCATGTTCATGTATATGGATTTATAATCAACTTTTCACAAGATTTTTCACAGAAATATTCATCCACCTGAAATACATATTTGTGTCCAGTACTTAAAACTAACTTCAGTTTATTTTGCATACAAATACTATTATTTCTACAGTAACTGACCCAGTTTAACATCAATGCAAGTAGATTCCAGTGGGACATGATGTGTATTTTGAAGGTCATTTTTATTCAGCACTGGTACAATACTATTTCTTCAATTTATGCACATGAGAGGATATATATTCCATCCACAAGTTAGCAAACTTATAGGCAGTTGTTTCACTTTCATCACTTCCTGCTTCAGAACACATAAATTCCTCTAGGTTTCTTGACTGGGCTTTTCATGAGACTTCTTTCCAAACACATTATTTTTAATTTCCATGATCACTTTTGAAGCAAAACTCACACACTCTTCATGATAAACCATAATCCTAATATTACCATTAGATGTATTAGTGGTTGAAATAAATGTATGTATATCAATATAAGATTTCCTGTATATTTTCAGATATCAATGGAATCCATTATTTAAATTTGGAACCCATTATATTATTTATTCACATTATCGTCTATTCATGCATTATCTCTATATTCAGAGTCACAGGATATACCTATTTGTACCCCCAATACTAATTTATACATCTTCAAAATATTGCTCCCAGAAATGGTGGAAGAAATACTCACGTCACCTTATCTACATATACATTTTATCACAGTAATATTCTGGACACAAAAAGCAAAGATGACACTTATTATTTTACCAATGTAAAGGTCAGGCGAGTGTCGGAGGAAGAGACTACCAGAGACTGTCTCATGCAACAGCCAAGGATTTATGGGGGTCCAGCATGCTGGGGTCAGAGCTCCCTTGAATAGAGCACAGAGCCCTGAGAACAGCTTAAGCAGAGCTTATATACTTTCCTTGGAGAGGGCAGATAGGAAAGTTTATTGATGGGTCAGGGCGAGTGGGCGGTTTGCGTCCAAATGGGTGAGGAAGTACATTCTGCAGTTTTGCAGTTGGGTACAGCACTTTCAGGGAACTAGATTAGCAAACAGTTCTCAAGACATCAACAGTGTTTTGTTAAGCATACCGAAAAACTGGAAGTGACAAGTACCTATTTTATTAACCTTTCATTCCCCACTTCTTCTTTTGGTTACTTTTAATCATAAAAATGATCATTGGGGGTGTCACATTTTATGTTTACTAGTGTGGTATATTGTTTTCTGATTACCATAAGTTTAACTTGTCCAATTTGAGCATGGAGAAAGGAAACTACACGGTTGATCAAACAGGGTCCTACAATTACCAATAATATGAGGATTATTAATGGACCGGCCAGGGCTGATGAAAACGTAGTTAATGAGGGGGCTTTGTGAACCAAGACTCAAACCACCTTTTTTGGGCCTCTCTCTCTTGTTGATGCTCTTCAAGGCATCTTCTTAATTTAATCATAGATTCTTTTACAACTCCAGTATGGTCGGCATAAAAACAACATTCTTCCCTCAATGCAGGACGAAGGCCCCTTCTCTCATGAAGAGGAGGTCCAACCCTCGACTGTTCTGTAAAATAACTTCAGAGAGAGAGGTTAAAGATTCGTGTAAAGCTGTGAAGGAGGTTTTTAATATCTTTAAGTTTTGGTCTATTACTGCTTCTAATTGGGTCATTTGTTGTGTCCCATGGACCAGGGCAGTGGTTCCTGTGCCCACCCCTGCAGCAACTCCTATTCATAATAGGATGACTAAAGTGAGGGATACAGGTTCCTGGCAGAACCGGGTTGTTTGCCCCCCTATTTGATATTTAAATGTACCTGCGTCATGATAGAGCACTCTGGAAAACATCTGCACCATTACATAATTAATCACATCTGTTGACCATTTTATGAAAACATAAACAATGTTTAAGTGTATAGAATTGTACTGCTGTAGAGATGGACAAGGCAAGGTACCTAAGATAGCACAGAAGACAGGGAAACAGTCTTATTTGGTTGCATCCTGATTTAGAGGGCATTGCTTCTGTTGTAATCAATTAATCCCTGAACCCAAAGTTTAGGTTGTTTCAGAATTTTGTACCCAGCATGTAAGGGAAGGGGCTCAGAAGTTCACAGTCTGCAGAAGTTCACAAAAAGCAGTTTTTGTTTCTGTTTTTTTTTTCCTCTGTTCTGGGAAAGTTAACTTCTTAAGGACACCTGGGAGGGGGAGAGCTTTTTTCTTCTTTTTTTTCTTTTCCTCCCTGCCAGCTGTTACCATGGAGCCCAGTTGGTAACTTCTATATCTTAGAAATGTAGCCATCTCTATGAAGCCCCAGCTCTAGGCCAGAGGCCTTCTTCATATATTTTGTTAAAAACTACTAAGGGGATGTCTAGCTTAGGAGTGCTGATTTTTCCAGCCAGTGGCCAAGTAGAACAGAGCAACACGAATAGAGGAAGTTTATCTACATTGAACTCTTTTATAGGAACTGTGTTGCTGAAAGGCTTAAAGTCAGCCATGGTGAAGACTTCTGGAGAAGGTCATTTAAGACTTTTCTGTGGGCCTGGTACAGAGGGGAAGACAGGGAAGGCAGGGGATGAGAGCAGCTCCGTGGATCTGAGGATGAGGAAAAAGAGATATAAAAGAATTATGGGAAAGGGGTTTGGGATTTTCCTGGCAACAAAACTTGAGCAGTAGAACAGGTAGAGCAGAGGGGAAGACGGGAGTGAGTATCCCAAAAAGCCTGTGAGGGACTTTAAATTCTTAGTAACCTGTTTTCAGTGATGACAAAACAACTTTAAAGGCCATTTTAATTACATCTTTGATAGGCGTCTGAGGGCACTCGTTAGCTGGTTTGAGCTTTGGGTTAGCTGGTAAGAGGACCTGGTGGGACCCGGTGTGGGCACTGACAGGAGGAGAGAGGAGTGAGTGAGTGGAAGGGTACCTCAGTACCTGCAAGCTCAGCAAGGGGCAATGGTCTGAGAACCGACGGAAATTTGGGTTTTTGATCTAGTAACTGGAGCTGAGAAATCAGGTTGCTGATGTGGGAGTGACAGCAGAGAGTCTGGGGCAGAAGGCTGCGGGTGAGTATCTATTGGAGAAACATAGTTCAGGATTTGAGCATAGGAGGGAAAAGGCCTACACGTAGAGGAATTTCCTTCCACACTTTTGAGCACTTGTCAAAGTTGAAAAGGTCACGCAAAATTTGAGGATCTAGAGACCCCTCTGGTGGCCATCGGTTTTTGTTATCTAACTGGTAATATGGCCAATGCTGTGTACTGAATTTGATGAGGAGTTTTGCTTCCACCAGGTAGCCCCTGTATCCTCACATCCCCATTATTTACAGAAGAAGTTGGCTTTTCCCCCACACAGTCGTGGCTGTTTTTGGCTTTGGTAGTCCGCCAGGCAAACATAGTAATCTAGGCTAGCCAACCTGCATCTGGCTCGCGTGTCCCTACATCCATAATGTTTGTTTCCATTATCTATTGTATGGAAAGTATTTAATGGAATTTTTGGGGATCCTCTTCATCAGGGATTTCCCAATAGGAAAGACGTATAGCCAGCTGACAAATTTCTTGGTGGAGAGATGGCCACCAGGTCCCTAAGTGGGCTGTATGTGCGATAGACCATACTTCTTGTCTAGTAGGATTTGTGATCAGCCATCGCTGCTGAACGGGTTGATGAGGGTTAGGACTACTGGTGACCAATTGGAGAGTCTATAGTCTTATTCACATGGCGAATATACAATTTGAAAATGTTACCAGTCTTTTCCATTTTTCAGCCAGATTCTGGACAGGGCACAGGCTTGAGATGAGAATTAGGAACCAGGAAGTGATTCCGTCTAACTTTAGCACTGTAGGTGTTATAAGTAGCACCTGGTATGGTCCTGTCCAGCCGGGTTCCAGGGATGACACCTGATGTTGTCTTATGTAGACAAAGTCTCTTACTTGATATAGATGTGGAGTACCCTCTTCATCAGGTTGGTAGGCAGTGGCCAGCTGTTTCCACAGGTATTGCTGAGTTCCTTCCAGAACTTTAAGTCTGTCAAGCAAGGTGGTGTGGAAGGGATCGTTAGATCTTTGAGTTAGGGTTAGGTCCCTTACTGGAGATGGGGCCCCATAGAGAATTTCATAGGGGGTGAGGTTACACAAAGAAACAGAGGGAGTATTTCTTGCATGAAATAGTGCATAAGGCAGGAGCATAGTCCAATCTTTTATGCTACTCTTTAAGCTTAATTTCGTTTAGGTCTCTTTAATGGTTCTATTTAATTTTTTTACCTGTCCTGAACTCTGGGGTCTATAAGCACAATGTAACTTCCAATTAATCCCCAGGGTCCTGGCTAACCCCTGAGTTACCTGGGCCATGAACGCTGGTCCATTATCAGACCCTATTACCTTAGGCAGGCTGTACCTTGGAAAAATATCTTTCAGGATCTTCTTGACCACCATTTGCGCCTTTTTTTTTTGGGGGGGGGAGGCTTCAATCCATCCTGAAATATATCTACAAAGAGTAGGAGATATTTAAGTCCATACCATGCTTGCTTAATTTCAGTAAAGTCCACTTCCCAGAATTGTCCTGGTCTGGTTCCTCGTAGGTGCTTTCCTGCAGGAAGCTTGGAAGTGTAAGCATTAACCTATTGACAGACCCGACAGGCTTTTTTTTACCTGTTCAGTTATTTCCTTTCACTGTGAGTCGGTTAGTGGAAAACTCTGTTCTTGATCCTTCAGGAATGCCTGCAATTTCTTTGAACCAAGGTGAGTGAACTGATGTACATTTTTAACGTAGTGTAGGGCTTTCTGAAATTTCAGGCTTTGCTCAGTGAAGTTGAGGAGTACAGTGTCAGTGTCCTTAGATGTTATCAAAAGCTTGCTGGATCTCAGGGGTCCATTAGAATTGGGCATCTCCCTTTAACAGCGGGTGTAAATGAGAAGTTAAGGACCCAAACACAGGAATCCTTAACCTGCAAAACCCAGCAGTCCCAAGAAACTCTCTGTGTTGTCTGCTGTTAGATGGGGGTGGTTTCTGCACAACCGTTTGATTTCTGGGCTCAGTGAGCCATCGTTTACTGCCCCTAAAGGAATAGCCCAGGAAGATTACTTCTTGCTGGCAAATTTGGGCCTTTTAGAAAGAAGCTCTATACCCGAGTTGAGGAAGCTCACATAATACTGCTTGGGTCCCAGATTCACAGATATCCTTGGTGTTGGGTGCCAGTAGCAGGTCATCCACGTATTGAAGCTGGGTGACTTCGGGGTGTGTAGTTCTGAAGCTGTTGAGATCTCTTTGGAGGGCTTCATCAAAGAGAGTGGGGGAGTTTTTAACCATTTTGGGGAGTCTAGTCCAAGTTAGTTGACCACACGTTCCAGTTTCTGGGTCTACCCACTAGCAAGCAAACAGCAACTGACTATATTTATGCAGAGGCAAGCAAAAGAAAGCATCTTTTAAGTCCAGAACAGTATACCATTTCCTCTCAGGGTTCAGAGTGATAAGCAGATTGTACGGATTAGGTACACTGGGGTGATTGTCCTACACTCTGTTGTAGGTCTCTCTTATGTCTTTAATGGGGGATAGTCCCCGGCTCCTGGCTTTTTATACTGGTAGCGGGGGAGTGTTTTAGGATGATTGACAAGGCCTTAGGACCCTAAGGCCAGATATTTCTGAATATGGGGCCTTAGCCCATCTTTAGCTTTTTTGCTCAGAGGATATTTTTTGACATTGATTGGGGAGGCTGAGGTTTTGAACTCCACTGTTTTTGGAGGTTGTTTCATGGCTAGTCCTAACCCAGCAGTTTTTTTCCAGGCATCTGGGTAATCTGTTATCCATTTCTGGGGTAGCTTGCCTGTTTGATCAGTCTTGGGGGGTGTGAAGAGTTGCTGTTCATCTTCTACTGACATATTTAAAGCCGTGAATATAGGAGTTTATACTAAAGGATTTAGAAATATCATTTTGGGGCCTTCATGGTTAAAAGTCATTTTGGCCCGGAGCTTGGTGAGCAGATCTCTGCCCATCAATGGGGCCAGGCATTCTGGGATTATTAGGAAGGAGTGATGGATTTTTCCTTTCCTCATGTCCATGGTTTTCTTAGTTGTCTAATTCCCATATTTACTGGTGTTAGCACTTTGAACTAGAGAGCTTTTATTTGATAGAGGGCCCAGTGGGGCCTTAAGGACTAAGTATACTGCCCCTGTATCCACTTCAAAGTTTACTGGGGTCCCCTCCACATCAAAAGTTACCCTGGGTTTATTGGGAGTCTAGCAATCTGGGGCTCAGTGCTCACTTGAATAGAGCAGAGAGCAATGAGAACAGCTTAAGCAGAGCTTATATACTTTCCTTGAAGAGGGCAGGGAGGGAAGCTTATTGATGGGTCAGGGCGAGTGGGCGGTTTGCGTGCAAACAGGTGAGGGTGTACATTCTCTATTTGGCAGTCGGGGACAGCACATTCTGGGAAAAAAATTAGCAAACAGTCCTCAAGGTTTCAACAGTGTTTTGTTAAGCATACAGAAAAACAGGAAGTGACAAGTACCTATCTTATTAACCTTTCACCAAATCCTAAATGGAAAGTGAGCATGGATTTCTAAAAACATCCATGTCCAGGTTGCTTAATGCTCGCAAATCAATCCTATTGGTGACTACATATTTGTTGCTTTCTAAGATTATATATTCAACCTCAACCCTGTTGAAAATGACTAATACTAACCCTCACTTTATGCTTTTCCTGATTTCCTAATGTCTCCATTGATATCTGCTTTCATACATATTTTCCTGAGTTCATCATTGTGACTGACTCTTTACATGTGCTGAAATTTACATTCACTCTCTATCCGAAACCCTATTGCTACAGAACTTTTGTTCGAAATCCTATACTCACTCTTTTTTCTATACCTACCAACTATCTTCCTAATCCTACCGACTATCCCTTTTTGACTGGAAATTCTCTTTGACAATCAATCATCCAAGGTACAAGGTCCTATGAAATTGTATATCAATTTATCTGAGACATCTGTGCAGAATATAATTCAAAGCTAAGTATCCCAATCAACAGCCCAATGCCCTTCTTGGATTCAAATCTTATCTAGATTTCTGTTTTCATACTTATATTTCACCTATATATTCTCGTAAATATCGCGAGTTCCCAATACCATTGTTCATTCCTCAGTATGATTTCTAACCTAAATCAAACCTGTTATTACTCTAACCATACACTGTACCCTCAAACTAACTATACAGAAGAGCCGGGAGAGAGTTTGTCTTACAATACAGTAATGTAGGGGCTCTTCCACCTGCTGAGAACATCAAAGGTACAAGCAGAAATGATACCCTGGAGAAGTTGCAGGCAGCTATGAAGGACCTAATAGAGCAAAAGTCATCTTCCATGACAAACAACCTGGTCAGTATTAAGGGATGTGTCTGAATCAGCCTCTCCTTTCTTAATGTAGAGAAGATTGATCAAACCATGCCTGTGTGGAGAGCTGTTCCCAGGTGCCTATGGTTGATATACCATTCTAACTTGTGAAAGTGTCACAGGAAGTAGTGGCAGCCTCCATCTCATGGGAACCTTGGATGAATCTGGTAGGACAAAGTGGTTGCCAAGGCAGTGACCTCATTCAGTTCCTGAAGGAAGTGACCTCACCTCACTTTCCTGGTGATGGAAATCTCTGAATTTGGGATCCAGGAAGCCAGGCACCGAGAGCCAGTCCAAGTCCCAATCCCAGTGGTCTCACTTGTTTGGATTTACCAAGGACAGAGTCAGTCTTCCTTGGTACCTACTGATATGAGGATTGCCAAATGCCTGAAGAGCTCTGAAGAGGGACCTTTACTGAGAAAGCAGGTAGTGGTTCACCACTGGCTGTTGACAACTTCACAGAGTTGGCCAAGGAGACCAGATCTGAGACAGTACAGGCCATTTTAGGGGAACATAGTATGGCCCACTATTCAGAGGACACTCCGGATAGTCACAGACCTACTTGAGTTAAGGAGGTGCATTTGTGGGTGTGGGTGTGAGTTTGTGGTTTTGTCTCATGTTCTGAGAATAGGTAGGAAAGGCTGTTGTTTTGATTGGAGTGGACTGTTTCTAGAAAGTCGTTTGACTAGGCGAGTGCTTCTATGTCTGTGTATCCCACTCTGTCCATGGTTGTAGACATTCGAAAAGAGAATGTATCAATGTATGTGTCCTGTCTAGTGGAAAACTTTCCAGCATTCATCAGGCCTAGTTGATGAATGGACTGTGGCTTTCCTTATGGATGGGCAACACCTACTAACTTCCTAAGTTCCTGTTTTCTTCCTGAATTCTGGCCACTCTCCAGAATAGCCTCATAGTTTTGTGTCCAAGATACATACCACCCCCAAGCTCTGTGACATGGCCATGTACTTGATAGCTATAGGAAATGGGAACATCTTAGAAAACTCAGACATCATTGTGACCAGTAAACGCTCAGTGAAGAAACCATATTTTGGTTCATTTGCTTACCTATTCTTCTGTTGCCCTGAATGTCAGGAAGGTCTTTGCCTCAGGCCACCCCTTTGTGAAGCCTGAATAAAACAGTTTTAAAATGGAAATAAATGGGAATAACTTGTGGTTCTTTGCTTTGGAAAGGGATGTGTTTGAATCAGCCTCCTAGCCCTGTATGAGGTTGTGGCTTAAATTTTCAGCACATGATGGATCTAAAGATAGATACCATGTGTGCAATCAAAACCATAATGGCAAAAATTCAGTAATTGTGGATGAGTCTCTTGCCTTCCTCTGTTAGGTACCTGACCTCTATCAAGTGAGACAGGGATCCTTTTGGTCAAATGAGTTTTTCAAAGTCCTGCAGAGGTGCTTGTGTTTTCTCGTGACTCCAAATCACATAAAAAAATCTATACCTGAGAGTCAATAGGGCTCAAATTGGAGAAGCAGAGCAGTATTAACGGCAGGCCTATTTGATCACTTCTGGTTCACAGGAAGGGTGTCCAGGCCACCCTGACTTTAGGCAAATGAGGGGCAAGGGAGAATATTTTGGACACTGTCTTGGGATGCGTCCCGCATGGAAACCTCCAGCCAGAGTTTATGATGAGTGTCTATATTTAACAAGATGAGGGCCATGTGGGAGTGTTGTGGTTTTAATTGTGGTCATTCAGGTGGCGGTTGGAAGAGATGACTGGATCCAACTGGGCTTGAACTATGGTGTCATTCCCCTTAGAGACTGAGTTCTGGAACTTACCTCAGAGAAATATTGCCATGAATTGTGTTGGGATTTAGGAGGCCACGCATGAGAGTCACCCTTGGAAACTGAGATCTAGGCCCAGTGTCGCTTTCCACAGAGCACTGGGAATCTCAGGAGGATATCACACAATTTTATTCTGAAAAACTTGTCAGACATATTTGATAGTCAAAACACACATGGACCTCAATTGTAGACCTCAATGGGCCTTGCTTCATGTGACCTTTTGGCCACTCTTTGGGAAGCCTTGCCTGTGAGAGTTCTCCAGAGCTTTCATTGAAATGAGCTTCCTCACCATTAAATAATTTCTGAATGAATTGAAACTCACAGTGTCTCCAACTTCATCCTTGAAAATTGGCTAGATAAATACCATGAAATTTTTGAAATTTCCTTGACCAGGTGGCACTGGAGAACATTTGGATGTCCAGTTGCTGATCATGAGTGTACCAGACAGTGTGTTGATTGACTGGTTTTCATGAAAATGGTGTAGAAAAGAGATGCCAGTCATTTGAAGCCTGTTGAGTAATGGGCCCAGAGCGGTGGTGAGCAAGTGTGTGATAAAACATCTGTGGTGGGGTCATGTGGATCTGCCATTGGCTTCCAAATGGCTTGAGACTGACATGGTGCAGCCAGCAGATCCTGTATGTAAAGACATCTGGTTATATAGAGAGGTTTCAGGGCAATGTTCAAAATCAGGTTTCTATGGTCAAGGGAGCAACCTATGTGGTATACAAGCCCTGTTGGTGCATTCTCCTGCAGACCCTGACCCACCACACGTGAAAGAACTTCCTCCAGCCCTTTGTCCCAGTTGAACTCCTTGTATTTCATGAAGCAAATACCAAACTCCGAGTGCAGTATCAAGAAACGTTTTGAAAAGTGGAGGATGACCTAATGGCTTAGCAGTCTACATGGGGAGACACTTAGACCCAGTGGCCATAGTTTACCTACAAAGAGAGAAATCAACACTGCTGCTTCATGTTCATTGGAGAATTATAAACCATGTCCTCCAGGTCACAGATGTGCAGACCAAGCTTTCATTGTCTCACTAGAAAGGAAGCTAAAGCTCCTGACAACAACATATATTTCAAGTGCCCAACCTAGAGGCAGTTTCTCCAGAAGTCTTTAGGCTGGTAAATCTCCATGTTTGTGGAGAGGAGATTTTACACTGTCCCTTACTTTTGGAAACTCCTCTACCAACTCCAAGGTTGTGAACTCCTGAACATTTTTCATTTCAGATATGTATTCAAAGATTGTCTAACTCTTCTCCTCTAAATGTGTCTTACTTGGGGTGAAGGTAATGTCAAGGCATTGCTCTGAATGAGAGTGGGAAAATTTTTGTGTAGCACACATTTGCATACACATTGATTCATTTTACAATTTTCCATTTGAAATACTGAATTCTTGACACTAACTCATACCCTACTAGACTCTGACTACTAATCCTAATATGATGGAGAAAAATACCCAAACAGAATGAAAATACAAGCAGTTTACAGCAGGCATGGTGTATAGTTGGACTTCCTTTTTGCATGATAGAGGGTAGGTATTCTAAATCTACTCAATTTTTAATTGAAATAGTCCTCCATGTGTTTTTAATGTTAACACATATGTAAATTCCTGTCTTCCTTTCTATGTAGCCTACTCAGCGCATGTATTTTTATATGCAAATATAGAATCCTACGTGGTCTCTCACGTACATTTTTTTGAGTTGGCTGACTGGGCAGAAACAAGTTGTGAGAAGAGATCTCGTAAACGCTGGTGGAACTGAAAATTAAAACTATGGGTGAGCTTCCCAGTAGAACAATTTATACATAAATCCATGTTCAGTAAAATAAATATATTTTCATCTGTGGATGATATATATTACTGATAAATTACGTTTGGCATATATATTGATACTTTTTAATGTATTTTTGTGTTTTCTGTATATATATATATATATATATATATACACACACACACACTCTCCAGATTTTATAAAATATGAAATATATGTCTCTTATATACACTCCATCAATGCTCATGTATGTGGATTTATAATCAACTTTTCAAAAGATTATTCTCAGAAATATTCATCTACCTGAAATACATATTTGTTTCCCAGTATGAGAACTAACTTCAATCAATGGTGCTTACAAATCCTAATATTTCTACAGTAACAGACCCAGTTTAACATCAATGCAAGTAGATTCCTATGGGACTTAATGTCTATTTTGACCTTTATTTTAATTCAACACTGGTACATTAGTATTTCTTCAGTTTTTGCACATCATAGGACATATATTTCATCCACAAGTTAGCAAATTAATAAGAATTTGTTTCACTTCCTGCTTCAGAACACATGAATTCTTCCATGTTACTTGACTGGTCTTTTCATGAGACTTCTTTCCAAACACATTATTTTCTATTTCCATAATCAATTTTGAAGCTAAACTCACACACTCTTCATGATAAACTATAACATTAATATTACCATTAGATGTAAAACTGGTTGGAATGAATGTATGCATATCAATATAAAATTTCCTGTATATTTTCACATTTCAATTCAATCCATTATTTAAAGTTGGAACCAGTTATGTTATTTATTCACTGTATGGTCTATTAATGCATTATCTCTATATTCATAAACACAGTGTACACGTATTTGTCCCCCCATTACTAATTTGTACCTCTTCAAAATATTGCTCCCAGAAATGGTGGAAGAAATACTGATGTCACCTTATCTATATATACATTTTATCACAGTAATATTCTGGACACAAAAAGCAAAGGTCAAACTCATGATTGTATCAAAGCCTAAATGGAAAGTGAGCATGGATTACCAAAAACAACCATGTCCTGGTTACCTAATGCTCTCAAATGTCAATCCTATTGATGACTACATATTTGTTTCTTCCTAAGATTATATATTCAACCTCAAGCCTGTTGGAAATGTCTAATTCTATCACTCACTTTACACTTTGCCTAATTTCCTAATATCTCTATTGATATCTGCTTTCCTACATATTTTCCCTAGTTCATCATTGTGACTCATACTTCACATATGCTGACATTTACATTCACTCTCTACCCGAAACTCTATTACTAAAGAACTTTTGGTCCAAATCCTATACTCACTCTTCTTTATAAACCTACTGACTATCTTACTAATCCTACTGACTATCACTTTTTAACTCGATGTTCTCTTCAACAATCAATCATTCAAGGTAAAAGGTCCTATGCCATTTTATATCAATTCATCTGAGACACATGTGCAGAACATAATTCAAACCTAAGTATCCCACTCAAGGGCCCAATGCCCTTCTGGCTTCATATCTTACCTACATTTCTGTTTTCATACTTATATTTCACCTATATATTCTTGTAAATATCACAGGTTCCCAATACCATTATTCATCCGGCAGAGAGATTCCTAACCCAAATCGAACATGTTATTAACCCTAAATATACACTGTTACCTCAATCTAACTTTACAGAAGAGGAGGGACAGAGTTTCTCTTTAAATACCGGAATGTAGGGAATCTTCCACCTGCTGAGAACATCAAAGATCCATGTAGAAATAATCCCTGGAGAAGATGTAGGCAGCTGTGAAGTTCCCGAGAGAGCAAAAGTCATCTTCCATGGCAAACAACCTGGTGAGGATGAAGGGATGTGTCTGTATCAGCCTCTATCAACTTAATGTAGAGAAGATAGACCAAACCAGGCCTGTGTGAAGAGGTGTTCCCAGGTGCCTATGGTTGATATACCATTCTAACTTTTGAAAGTGTTACAGGAAGTAGGAACAGCCTCCATCTCATGGGCCCTTAGAAGTAACTATTTGGACAAAGTTGTTGCCAAAGCAGTGACCTCATTCAGTTTCTGAAGGAAGTGACCTCACCTCACTTCCTTTGTGATGGAACTCTCTGAACTTGGGATCCAGGAAGAATGGCACCCAGAGCCAGTCGCAATCCCAGGCCCAGTGGTCTCACTTGCTTCAATTTACCAAGGACAGAGTCAGTCTTTCTTAGTGCCTACAGATGTGAGGATGTTCAAATGCCAGAAAAGCTCTGAAGAGGGGCCTTTCCTGAGAAAGCAGGTAGTGGCTCACCCATGGCTAATGACAACTTCACAGAATTGGCCAAGGAGACCAGATTTGAGACAGGAGAGGCCATTTGGGGGGAATATAGTATGGCCCACCATTCAGTGGACACTCTGGGTAATCACAGAACTACTTGGAGCAAAGGTGGTGCCTTTGTGGGTGTGGGTGTATGTTCATGGTCTTGTCTCATGTTCTGAGAATAGGTAGGAAAGACTGTTTGTTTGGATTGGCGTGGACTGTTTCTAGTTAGTCGTTTTGCAATGCGAGTGCTTCTATGTCTGTGTATCCCACTGTGTCCGTGGTTGTAGACATTAGAAATAAGAATGCATCAAAGGATGTGTCCTGTCTAGTAGAAAGCTTCCCAGCATTCATCTTGCCCAATTTATAAATGGACTGTGGCTTTTGTTATCAAAGGGCAACACCTGATATCTTCATAAGTTTCTGTTTTCTTTCTGAATTCTGGACACTCTGCAGAATAGCTTCATGGTTTTGTGTCCAAGATATTTACCACCTAAAAGCTCTGTTATATGGCCATGTAGTGGGTAGCTAGTGTGACCAGGAAAGTCTCAGTGGAGAAACCCTGATTTGGGCTTTTTGCTTACCTATTGTTCTGTTGCCCTGAATATCAGGAAGGTATTTACCACAGGCCAATTCTTTTTGAAGCCTGAAGAAAAAAGTTTTCAAATGGAAATGAATGGACATCACCTGTAGCTCTTTGCTTAATTGCTTTGGAAATGGATTTGTCTGAAACAGCCTCTTGGCCCTGTGTGAGGCTGTGGTTAGATTCTCAGCACCTGATGGATCCCATGTGTTCATCCAAAACCAAAATGATCAAAAGAGCAGTCATTGCGGATGAAGTCTCTTGCCTTCCTCTGTAAGGTTCCTGACCTCCATCAAGTGAGAAGAGGGATTCTTTGGGTCAAATGCATTCTTCAAAGCCAAGGAGAGGCAAGCCCAAAGGTGCTTGCATTTTCTCATGCTTCCAATTCACATAAAGAATCTAAACCCCACAGTCAGTCGTCCTCAAATTGGAGAAGCAGAGCAGTATTAACGGCACACTATTTGATCACTCCAGGTTCACAGGAAGGTGTTCAGGCCACCCCGACTTTAGGCAAATGAGGTGCAAGGGAGCTAACTTTGGACACTATCTTGTTCTGCATCCCTCATGGAAACCTCCAGCCAGAGTTTATAATGAGTATCTATATGGAAGAAGATGAGGGCCTTGTGGGAGTGTTTGGGTTTTAATTTTGGAAGTTTGTGTGGCGGTTGAAAAAGATGACTGGCTCCACCTGGTCTTGAACTCTGGTGTGATTCCCCTTAGAGACTGAGTTCTGGAACTGACCTCAGAGAATTATTGCCATGAGTTGTGTTGGGATTTTAGGAGGCCATGAATGACAGTCGCCCTTTGAAACTGAGATCTGTGCCCAGAAAGGCTTTCCACAAGGCACGAGGAATCTCAGCCAGAATATCACATGATTTTATTCTGAAAGACTTGGCAGCCATAGTTGAGAGGCAAAACACACATGATCTCACATTGCAGACCTCAATGGGCCTGGCTTCATGTGACCTTTTGGCGACCCTTTGGGAAGCCTTGCCTGTGAGTGTTCTCCAGAGCTTTCATTGAAATGAGCTTCCTCAACATTTAATGGTTCCTGAGTGAATTGAAAATCATAGTGCCTCCAACTTCATCCTTGAAAAATGGCTAGAGAAATACCATGGAATTTTTGAAATTTTCATGACCAGGTGGCACTGGAGAACTTTTTGATGTCCAGTTGCTGATCATGAGTATACCAGACAGTGCCTTGATTGACTGCGTTTCTTAAAAATGGTGTAGAACAGAGATGCCAGTAAGTTGGAGCCTGCTGAGTAGTGGGCCTAGAACAGTGGTGGGCAGGTGTGTGATAAAACATCTGTGTTGGGGCCATGTAGATCTGCCATTGGCTTCCAAATGCCTTGTAACTGACATGGTGCAGCAAGCAGACCCTTATATGTAAAGGCATCTTGTTATATGGAGAGGTTTCAGGGCAATGTTCAGAATCAGGATGCTATGGTCAAGGGGGCAAACTATGTGAAATAGAAGCCTGACTGGTGCATTCTCCTGCAGACCCTGAGGCACCACATGTGACAGAACTCCCTCCAGCACTCTGACCAAGTTGAACTCCTTGTATTTGTGAAGCAAATAACAAACTCCCAGTGCTCTACTAAGAAAAGTAGAGCATGATCAATTAGCTTCACAGTCCACACAGAGAGACCCTTAGACTCCAGTTGCCACAGTTTACCTACAAAGTGAGAATTCAGCACTGCTGCCTCATGTTCATTGGAAAATAAGATACCATGTCCCCCAGGTCACATAGATGCAGACCAGTTTTGATGCTCTCACTATAGAGGAAGCTAAAGCTTCGGACCACAACATACATTTTAAGTGCCCAAACTCAGAGGCAGTTTCTCAATATGTCTTTAGGCCTGCAGAGCTCCATGTTTGTGGAGTGTTTACCCTGTCCCTTACTTTTGGAAACTCCTCTACCACCTCCAAGCTTGTGAACACCGAGAATATTCCATTCCAGATATGTATTCACAGATTTTCTAACTCTTCTCCTCTAATTGTGTCTTATTAGGGGAGAAGGTAATGTCAAGGCATTGTTCTGAATGAGAGTGGAAAGATTTTTGTATCACACATATTTGCAAACACAATGGGTTTATTTTCCTATTTTCTATTCGAAATACTGAATCTCTGACACTAATCCATAACCTACTAGACTCTGACTACTAATCCTAATATGATGGAGAATAGTAACCCTAACAGAATGGAAATACAAACAGTTCAGAGAAGGCATGGTGTATACTTGGACTTCGCTTTTGCATTATATGGGGTTGGAGTTATAAATATAGTCAATGTTTATTGAAATATTTCTCCATGTGTTTTTAACGTTAACAAATATGTGAATTCTTCTCCCCTTTCTCTGTCACCTATTCAGCACATGTATTTTTATATGCTCATATAGAATACTACCTGGTATCACACAGACTTTCTTCTGAGGTGGCTGACTTGGCAGATACAAATTGTGAGAAGAGATCACTCCTCCTAAACCCTTTTGGAACTGAAATTTCAACCTATGGGTGAGCCTCCTAGTTGAACAACATTATACATAAATCCATTTTCAGTAAAATGTATTTTTTTGGATATGTGAAGGATATATATTTCATTTTGAATTTCGATTGGCATATATATTGCTACTTTTTAATGTCTGTGAGTGTGTTTCTGTGTGTGTATATATATATATATATCACTCTCCAGATTTTTCAAAATATGAAATATATGTGTCTTATTATACACTCCCTAAAATCATTCATATTCACGTATGTGGATTTATAATCAACTTTTCACAAGATTATTCTCAGAAATTCAGATTATTCATTCACCTGAAATACATATTTGTTTCCTAATACTGAAAACTAACTTCAGTAAATGCTGCATACAAAGCATAATATTTCATCATTGCCTGATGGCCACGAATAGAGTGCATCACACCCAGTGTAACGCGCCACTGCACAGGTGAATAACGAGATAGAACCACAAAAAACTATCTTGTTAAGAACTTACAGCAAAATGGGGGTGCACCAAAACCTATAAGAAAGATTTTTAGCACTGAGATCTGGTAATTGGGTCTGAAAAACGAGCCAAATGTGCAACCGGAGATCCGGTCTGACTGATCCTCAAAACAATAGAGTGTCTGGGTTCCAATAGACACCCTCCACACCCAACAAATGACAGGCCCAGAATACAGATTGAACTGCAGAGAAGCATCACTCAGGGGAAATCTAGTCTAGCAGGAGAAACCAGGACTAGCAGGAGAAACCAGGGGACTAGAGGCCAGGCTCTTGTGACTGGGAAGCTGGAGAACACAGAAGCGCAGGTGACAGTCCACCTGCTGTCTGCGTGACTGGGCGTCTGGAGAACACCGGCGCGCAGGAGACCGACTGCGCCACTGGGTGGCTAGTGATTGCCCACCCGCCAGTGACCTAGAGCTGAAACCAACTGGAGACAGTCCAGTTCCATCCCCGTATTCGAACATTTCGGCAAGGAGCCTGGGCCCGCCAAAGCAGAGGGGTGACGTCACTGGAGCTCGGCCTTCGGAATTCCCTACAAGTGGAATCCACTTTAGCAGGCATAGTCTACAAACACAAAGGAGAGACAACAGAGATACACAACACCGAAACAAATCTATAGAATAAAACAGAAACACAGCAATCAAATAGAGCTGGAAAGTAACATGAGCATCATGAAAAAACAAGGGAAAGAAAGGAATACAAACAATGCAGGACAACTTAATTCTACAGGAGGACCTAGAAGCATCAGAAACAGGGATAGGGAAAGAACTTAAGGCATACCTAACTCAGATGGAAAGGAATATTAGAGAAGACATGAGGCAGCAAGTCCAAGCAATAAAAGTATATTTTGAAAATGAATTAAACAAACAAACTCAAATGGCAAACAATGAGCTTTACCAGGAGATAGAGATCTTAAAAGAAATCAAACAGTAATACTAGAAATGCAGGAAAGTATTAACCAAATTAAAAACTCAAACGAGAATATTACAAATAGACTAGATCAAGCAGAAGTCAGAATATCAGATAATGAAGACAAAGTTTATCAACTTGAAAAGAATATAATCAACACAGAAAAGAGGCTTAAATCCCACTAGCAATCTATTCAAGAGATATTGGATGTCATAAAAAATGAGAGTCATTGGGATAGAAGAAGGCATAGAGATTCAAACCAAAGGAATGGAGAACATATTAAATAAAATAATTCTAGAAAACATCCCAGAGATGAAAGATGGATCGGATTGTCAAATCCTGGAAGCCTACAGGACCCCAAACATTCAAAATCATAATAGACAAACTCCAAGACATATAATTATGAAGATAGCCAACATACAGAACAAGGAGAGAATATTAAACACTATAAGAGAAAGGAGGCAGATTACATTCAGGGGAAAACCAATTAGGTTAATGACTGATTTTTCATCACAGACTTTGAAAGCGAGAAGATCCTTGAACAATGTATTTCAAATGCTGAAAAATAATGGATTCCAACCAAGAATACTGTATCCAGCAAAATTAAGGTTCAGATTTGAAAACAAAATTAAAGTCTTTCACAATAAACAAAAGCTAAAAGAATTCGCAGCCAGAAAACCAGCACTGCAAAGCATTTTGAGCAAAATACTACAAGAAGAGGAATTGATAAATAGTGTTGAAAACTAACAGCAGGAGGTATCTCAGTAAAGGGGGAGGAAAATAACCAAAAAAGTAAAAACTAGCCAAACTAAAACATAATAAATAAATAAACATGATTGGAAGAACAAATCATATTTCAATTGTAACCTTAAATGTTAATGGCCTAAATTCACCAATCAAGAGAATGGGCTAGTAACCTGGATCAAAAAAAATAAATCCAACAATATGCTGCCTTAAGGAGACTCATATGATAGGAAAAGACATACACAGGGTGAAGGTAAAAGGTTGGGAAAAATCATACCACTCACATGGCCCTCAGAAGCAAGAAGGAGTGGCCATACTCATGTGGAATAAAATCAACTTCAAACCTAAGTTAATCAAAAGGGATAAAGAAGGACACTATATTCTGTTAAAAGAAACCATCCACCAACAAGACATAACAATTTTGAATTTGTATGCACCAAGCAATGGAGCTGCAATGTTCATAAAACAAACTCTCCTCAAGTTCAATAGCCAAATAGACTACAACACAATAATTATGGGTGACTTCAAGACACCACTCTCGGCATTAGACAGATTCTCTAGACAAGAACTGAATAAAGAAACTATCAAACTCAACAGCACAATTTGTAACCTAGACTTAAACGACATATATAGAATATATCAGCCATCATCAAGTGGATACACGTTCTTCTCAGTTTCACATGGATCCCACTCAAAGATAGACCATATATTATGCCATAGGGCAATTCTTAGTAAATATAAAAGCATAGAGATTATACCATGCACTATATCTGATAATAATGGAATGAAACTGGAAATCAATGATGAAAGAAGGAAGGAAAAATCCTACATCACATGGAAAATGAACAACATGCTACTGAATGATCAATGGGTTACAGAAGACATAATGGAGGAGTTAAAAAAAATTCTTAGAGACAAATGACAATACAGACACAACATACCGGAATCGATGGGACACAATGAAAGCAGTTTAAGAGGGAAGTTCATTTCTTGGAGTTCTTTCCTCAAAAAAAGAAAAAAATCAACAAATAAATGAACTCACACTACACCTCAAAAACCTAGAAAAGGATGAGCAAAACAACAGCAAATGTAGTAGAAGACAAGAAATAATTAAATTTAGAGCAGAAATCAACAAAATTGAAACAAAAAAAAATTTAAAAATTTGATAAAACTAAAAGTTGGTTCTTTGAAAAAATAAAGAAGATTGACAGGCCCACAGCCATGCTAATGAAGAGAAGAAGAGAGAGAACTCAAATTACTAACATATGGGATGAAACAGGCAATATCACAACAGACACTACAGAAATACAGAAGATAATTAGAAAGTATTTTGAAACACTATATTCCAATAAAATAGAAGATAGTGAAGATATCGATGAATTTTTTAAGTCATAAGATTTGCCCAGATTGAGTCAGGAAGACACACGCAATTTAAACAGACCAATAACAAAGGAAGAAATGAAAGAAGCCATCAAAAACTACCAACCAAAAGAAGCCATGGACCGGATGGGTATACAGCGGAGTTCTACAAAACCTTTAAAGAAGAATTAATACCAATATTTTTCAAGCTATTTCAAGAAAAACAAAAAGAAGGAGCTTTTCCAAATTTATTCTATGAGGATAAATCACCCTGATCCCGAAACGAGACAAAGACACTTCAAAGAAAGAAAACTACAGACCAATATCTCTAATGAACTTCGATGCAAAACTTGTCAATAAAATCCTGGCGAATCGAATACAAAAGCATATCAAAAAAATTGTGCACCATGATCAAGTAAGATTCATCCCTGGGATGCAAGGCTTGTTCAATATACGGAAATCAATAAATGCCATTCACCACATCAATAGACATAAAGACAAGAACCATATGATCATCTCAATAGATGCAGAAAAAACATTTGACAAAGTTCAGCATCACTTTATGTTCAAAACACTAGAAAAACTAGGGATAACAGGAACTTACCTCAACATTGTAAAAGCTATATATGCTAAACCTCAGGCTAGCATCATCCTAAATGTGGAAAAACTGAAGGCATTCCCTCTAAAATCTGGAACAAAACAGGGATGCCCTCTATCACCACTTCTATTCAATTTAGTTCTTGAAATACTAGCCAGAACAATTAGACAGACAAAAAAAATTAAAGGCATAAAAATAGGAAAAGAAGTATTTAAATTATCGCTATTTGCAGATGTCATGAAAATATATTTAACAGACCCCAAAGGGTCTACAATGAAACGGCTAGAGTTAATAAATGAATTCAGCAAAGTGGCAGAATATAAAATTAACACGCATAAATGAAAGGCATTCCTGTATGTCAGCAACACAACTTCTGAAATGGAAATGAGGAAAACCACTCCATTCACCATATCCTCAAATAAAATAAGATACTTGGGAATCAACCTAACAAAAGACGTGAAAGTTTTATATACTGAAAACTACAGAACCCTAAAGAGAGAGAGAGAAGAAGATCTTAGAAGATGGAAAAACAAAAGACCCAGAATAGCAAAAGCAACTCTAAACAGAAAATATGAATCTGGAGGTATAGTGATACCAGAGTTCAAACTGTACTAAAAGCAATAGTAACAAAAACAGCGTGGTACTGGTAACAAAATAGGCAGGTGGAACAATGGTACAGAATAGAGGACACAGAAACCAATCCTCAAAATTACAACTTTCTTATATTTGAAAAAGGGGCTAAAAGCATGCAATGGAAGTAGGATAGCATCTTCAAACAATGGGGTAGGGAAAATTGGGGAAAGGTGGGGCAAGGGAGAGAAGTGAACAACAGCAGATGAGGTAGAGAAAGAAGATGGGAGGGGATGGGAGGGGGTATAGTAGGGGATAGTAGGGGATAGGAAATGTAGCAGAATACAACAGTCACTAATATGACATTATGTAAAAATGTGAATGTGTAACCGATGTGATTCTGCAACTCGTATTTGGGGAAAATTGGGAGTTCATAACCCAATTGAGTCAAATGTATGAAAGATGATATAGGATGAGCTTTGTAATGTTTTGAACAACCAATAAAAAATAAATAAATAAAGGTTTAAAGTTGAGTGGGAAGAAATCAGCTAAAAAAGAGTTGAGATGCATTCATTTTGCTAAGCAGAAACTTTGTTTTGTGTACTTGTAACTATCACAAATTTATTTTACCAGAAAACTGGCTTTTAAAAATGCACATAATTGAGATTAAAGGATAATCCACTTACCTTCAAGAAAAACTCATAGCATTTCCTATATTTTTCATATTTTATTTTTTTGTGAATATTTTGACATGGACCAGGTCTAGACTTAGGCTATTCTTCCAGAATACTACCTCATCTGACAAGTTGGTACAATGTGTTGGATTGTTCTTTTCATCTTTTATTTAATAGTTTCTAGATGATAATGTGTATTTTTCCATATGTTTGTTTGGACATACATACCCAACTATATCTTTGCATTTTCTGTTTTACTGGGGAAGAGACTCATCAAAAGCTCTTTATTATATGTATCAACAATCAAACATTTAGAGCATGCAATTATACATAATTTTGCATGAAAATATTTTTGTACCATTTTTATAAAGATTTAGAATTATTAATACTGTCCCTACTGTAATTAGTAACTCCTTACAAAAAGAATTAATCAATTGACTTTATATCAATTATGAATATGAAAATTACTAAAATAAGTATTTGGCAATTAATAGGCAATTGATAGAAAGTGAAATCACAAGAAAGCCATTTAAAATGTCAGTGCATATGGTCCTTAAATAATAGGTTGTTCAAAAAAAAATTCTCTAATTCAAAAGAGTTAATATGCCATATTACAGCTAAATGTGATATAAAAACCTTAAATTATCAGTATTGATAAATAAGAATGATACCTGTTTACTTAAATATGTTTATTTGATTTTCACTGTAAGATGTTAATTCTGGAAAACTTGAGAATTAAGAAAGACTTGGTCTATATTATTTCTAACAGGCTAATCAAAGTACTTTTAAATATATATGTATATATATATATATATATATATATATATATATATATATATGTAACACATATGCATGAATATAGATACATATGCATAATAAATGTATTGTAATATATTTATCAGGTGGTTATAATTTTTAAATTTTCTCAAGAAAAAAGAATGACTATAAAAAACAGTTTTAAATGTAAATTTCATAGCATAGTACTGTTTGTAATGCTATGAGAGAAAAATACTTATGGAGGGAAAATGAAAAAGGAAGAGAGAGAAGGGGGAAAATGAGGAAGAAAGTGAGTAAAGAAGAGGGAGAGGAGTGTTTGATGAAAAGATAAAAGTGGAGGGGCTGGGTTTGTGACTCAGTGTTAACATGCTTGTCTAGCATGTGTGAGGCAGTGGGTTATATTCTCAGCACCACATAAGAATAAATAAAATGAAGGTCTATCAACAACTGAAAAAATAAAAAAAGGAGAAATATTACCAAAATTCCAAGATTTTATGAATGTTAAATACAAAAAATTATGTTGCATAGCCTTATGTAAATTCTAGACTCCCCAAAATAATCATTAAATGCTAGATTATTAGTGTTATAACTAAAAATCCATTGCTCTTTCTTCTACATTCTGTGGCATGCTAGTGCTAAAATAAATTGTATTATAACACCAAAATAAAATTCTAATATTTATACAGTAACTGACCCAGTTTAACATCAATGCAAGAAGATTCCTATGTGATATAATGTGTATTTTGACGTTCATTTTTATTCAACACTGGTACATTACTATTTCTCCAGTTAATGCACATCATAGGATGTATATTTCATCCACAATTTAGCAAATATATACACATTTGTTTTGCTTTCAATCACTTTTGCTTCAGAACACATGTATTCCTCCATGTTTCTTGACTTCTCTTTTTGTGACACTTCTTTCCAAACACATTATTTTCGATTTCCATTATCACTTTTGAAGCAAAACTGACACACCCGTCATGATAAAACATAACACTAATATTACCATTAGATGTAAAACTGGTTTCAATGAATGATTGTACATCAATATAAGATTTCTTGTATACTTTCAGATATCAATTCAATCCATTATTCAAAGTGAAACCAGTTATATCATTTATTCACAGTATGGTCTATTCATGCATTGTCTATATATTGATAGACACATGGTACACCTCTGTGTACTCCCAACAATAATTTCTATATCTTCAAAATATTGCTCCCAGAAATGGTGGAAAAAATATCCATGTCAACTGATCTACATATACATTTTATCACAGTAATATTCTGGACACAAAATGCAAAGGTCACACTTATGACTGTCCCAAAGCCTAAATGGAAAGTGAACATGGATTACTAAAAACATCCATGTCCAGGTTGCCTAATGCTCTCAAATGTCAATCCTATTGGTGATTACATATGTGTTTCTTCCTAAGACTACATTTTCAATCTCACCCTGTTGAAACTGTCTAAACCTCTCACTCATTTTATAATTTGCCTGATTTCCTACTCTCTATTCACATCTGCTTTCCTACTTTTTTCCCCAGTTCATCATTGTGACTGACTCTTCACATGTGCTGACATTTATATTCAATCTCTACCAGAAACCCTATTGCTAAAGAACTTTTGGTCCAAATTCTATACTCAATCTTCTTCGTAATCCTACCGACTATATTCCTAATCCTAGCAAAAATCCCTTTTTTAACTGGATGCTCTCTTCTACATTCAATCATCGAAGGTACAAGGATCTATGCCATTGCATATCAATTTATCTGAGATATATGTGCAGAACATAATTCAAAGCTAAGTATCCCACTCAAAGGCCAAATTCCCTTCTAGGATTCAAATCTTACCTAGATTTATATTTCAATACTTATATTTCACCTATATTTTCATGTAAATATCGCAGGTTTCCAATAACATTGTTCATCAAGCAGAATGATTCCTAACCCATATTGAACATGTTATTAATCCTAACCATACACTGTTCCTCAATCTAACTTTACAGAAGAGCAGAGACAGAGTTGGTATTACAATACAGGAATGTATGGATCTTCCACCTGCTGAGAACCTCAAAGGTCCATGTAGAAATAATCCCTGGAGAATGTGTAGGATGCTATGAACGACCTGAGAGGGCAAAAGTCATCTTCCATGGCAAAAAAACATGGTCAGGATAAAGGGTTGTGTCTTAATCAGAATCTCTCTTCTTAATGTAGAGAAGATGGACCAAACCAAGCCTCTGTGGAGAGCTGTTCCCCAGTACCTATGGTTGATATACCATTCTAACTTATGAAAATGTCAGAGGAAGTAGGTGCAGCCTCCATCTCATGGGACCCTTGGAAGCATCTGTTAGGACAAAGTGGTTGCCAAGGCTGTGACCTCATTCAGTTCCTGAAGGAAGTGACCTACCTCACTTTCTTGGTGATGGAATCTCTGAACTTGGGATCCAGGAAACCAGGCACACAGAGCCAGTCCCAGTACCAGTCCCAGTGGTCTCACTTGTTTGGATTTACCAAGGACAGAGTCAGTCTTTCTTGGTACCTACTGATGTGAGGATGGCCAAATGCCAGAAAAGCTCTGAAGAGGGGCCCTTCCTGAGAAAGCAGAAAGTGGCTCACCAATGGATCCTCACAACTTCACAGAGTTGGCCAAAGAAAACAGATCTGAGACAAGACAGGCCATTTTGGGGTAACATAGTATGGCCCACCATTCAGAGGACACACTGTATAGTCACAGACCTACTTGGGGAAAGGAGGTGCCTTTGTGGGTGTGGGTGTGAGTTTTTGGTTCTGTCTCATCTTCTGAGAATAGGTGGAAAAGGCGGGTTTTTTTTGGTTTGGTGTGGACTCTTTATAGTAGGTCGTTTGACAAGGTGAGTGTTTCTTTATCTATGTATTCCACTGTGTCCATGGTTGAAGACATTAGAAAAGAGAATGCATCAAGGATGTGTCCTGTCTATTAGGAAGCTTCCCAGCATTCATCCTGCCCGATTTATTAATGGACTGTGGCTTGTCTTATAGATGTGCAACACCTACTAAATTCCTAAGTTCATGTTTTCTTCCTAAATTCTGGCCACTCTCCAAAATAGTCTTATGGATTTGTGTCCAAGATATGTATCCCTCCAAGCTCTGTGACATGGCCATGTACTGGATAGCTGAAGGAAATGGGAGCATCTCAGAAAACACAGATATCAGTGTGACCAGTAATGTCTCAGTGGAAAAACCCTTCTTTTGGCCTTTTGCTTACCTATTGTTCTGTTGACCTGAATGTCAGGAGGTCTTTGCCTCAGTCCACCCATTTGGGAAGACTGATGAAAACTGTTTTCAAATGGAAATGCATGCGCATCACCTGTCGCTCTTTGTTTAATTGCTTAGGATAAGGATGTGTCTGATTCAGCCTCTTGGCCCTGTGTGATGCTGTGGCTTAGATTCTCAGCACCTCATGGATCTAAAGAAAGATTCCATGTGTGTATCCAAAACAAAAATGGTAAAAAACCACGCTGACTTTAGGAAAATAAGTGGCAAGGGAGCTCTTTTGAACACTGTCTTGGGCTGCGCCCCTCATGGAAAACTCCAGCAAGAGGTTATGATTAGTGTCTATATGGAAGAGGATGAGGGCCTTGTGGGAGTGTTTTGGTTTTAATTGTGTTTATTTGTGTGGTGGTTGGAAGTGATGACTGGGTCCACCTGGGCTTGAACTCTGGTGTGATACCCTTAGAGACTGAGGTCTAGAACTGACGTCAGAGAAGTATTGCCATGAATTGTGTTGGGGTTTTAGGAGGCCATGCATGAGAGTCGCTCTTGGAAACTGAGATCTTGGACCAGGGTAGCTTTCCACAGAACACTGGGAATCTCAGCCAGGATATCACATGATTTCATTCTGAAAGACTTGGCAGCAATAGTTGAGAGTCAAAACTCACATGGACCTCATATTGTAGACCTCAATGGGCCTGGCTTCATGTGACTTTTTGGTCACTCTTTGGGAAGACTTTCCTCTGAGAGTTCTCCAGAACTTTCATTGAAATAAACTTCCTCAACATTTAATGGTTCCTGAATAAATTTAAACCCACAGTGCCTCCAACTTCATCCTTTAAAAATGGCTAGATAAGTACCATGACATTTTTTAAATTCCCATGACCAGATGGCACTGGAGTAACTTTGGATCTTATGCTGTTGATCATGAGTGTACAAGACAGTGCCTTGATTGACTTGGTTTCATGAGAATGGTGTAGAACAGAGATGCCAGTAATTTGGAGACTGCTGAGTTGGGGCCTAGAGCAGTGATGTGCAGGTGTGTGATAAAACATCTGTGTTGGGGCCATGTGGATCTGCCATTGGCTTCCAAATGGCTTGTGACTGACATGCTGCAGCCAGCAGACCCTTATATGTAAAGGCATCTTGTTATATGGAGATTTTTCAGGGCAATGTTCAGAATCAAGTTGCTATGGTCAAGGGGGCAAGCATGTGCGATAGAAGCCTGGTTGGTGCATTTATATGCAGACCCTGACACACCACATGTGACAGAAATCCCTCCAGCACTGTGCCCCAGTTGAAATCCTTGTATTTCAAGAAGCAAATACCAAACTCCAAGTGCACCAGCAAGAAACACCACGAAAACTGGAGGATTACCAACTGGGTTCACAGTCCAAACAGGGAGACACTTAGCCCAAGTTGCCACAGTTTACCTACAAAGAGAGAATTCAAAACTGCTGCCACATGTTCATTAGGAAAATAAGAAACAACATCCTCCAGGTCACATAGATGAAGACTCAGCTTTGATGGTCTCACTACAAAGAAAGCTAAAGCTTCTGACAACAACGTATATTTCAAGTGCCCAACCTCAGAGGCAGTTTCTCAAGAAGTCTTTAGGCAAGCAGAGCTCCATGTTTCTGGAGTGTTTACCCTTTCCCTTACTTTTGGAAACTCCTCTACCACCTTCAAGGTTGTGAACTCCTGAGCATTTTCCATTCCAGATATGTATTAACAGATTTTCTAATTCTTCTCCTCTAATTGTGTCTTACTTGGGGCGAAGGTAATGTCAAGGCATTTTTCTGGATGAGAGTGGAAAGATTTTTGTTTAGCATATGTTTGCATACACATTGGATTCATTTTCCTATTTTCCATTTGAAATACTGAATCCCTGACACTAACCCATACTGTACTAGAATCTGACTACTAATCCTAATATGATGGAGAAAAAGAATCCTAACAGAAAAGAAATAGAAGCTGTTCAGAGAAGGCATGGTATATATTTGGACTTGCCTTTTGCAAGTACGTGTTATAATTCTAGTCAATTTTTAATTGAAATAGTCCTCCATGTGTTTTTAAAGTTAACAAATATGTGAATTCCTGTCTCCCTTTCTCTGTATCCTATTCAGCACATCTATTTTATATGCACATAAAGAATCCTACCTTTTATCACGTGTATATTTTTGTGCGGTAGCTGATTTGGCAGATACAAATTTTGAGAAGAGATCACTCCTCCTAGATGCTGCTGGAACTGAAAATTGAACCTATGGGTGAGCTTCCTAGGAGAACAACATTATACATAAATCCCTGTTAAGTAAATTGAATATTTTTAGATCTGTGAATGATGTATATTTCATGGTGAATTTCGATTGGCATATATGTTGCTACATTTTAAAATTTGTGTGTGTGTGTGTGTGTATACACACATACACACTCTCCAGATTTTTCAAAATATGAAATATATGTGTCTTATTTACACTCCCTAAATTCATTCATGTTCAAGTATGTGGATTTATAATCAACTTTTCACAAGATTATTTTCAGAAATATTCATCCACCTGAAATTCATATTTGTTTTCTATTACTGAAAACTAACTTAAGTGAATGGTGCATACGTATCCTGTTGATAGTCACAGCCGAAGGGGCCACAGCAAACTTGCAGGTGCCAGCAAACTTTCAGCTGCAGGCTGATGATTGCCTCACAGCGGCCTTAGCAACTTCTAGCTCATTGTCTCCTCTGTGGTGATGCTCATTGGAGATGCTCATTGAGATGTTTCCCCACCTTTCAGACTTCCAGCTTATGATTGGCTCACAGCAGCCCCAGCAACATCTAGCTGATTGGCTCCTCTGCAGTGATGCTTATTGGGCTGTTTCCCTGCCCATTCAGACCATGGAGCTGCTCATTGGGGGACTTTTTTGGCTCTGCCCACGTGACCCAGCCAATCTGCCTCAAGAGCAGGAGGATTGTGAGAAGTGGATAGAGGCTTGTGTGGGAGGGAGAGGCTTTTGGGAAGCTGGTGTTGGGAGTTGGGGTTCTGAGGATTTTTCCTGAGAGGCTGTTTTGCTTGGCGTGTGTGGTTCTAAAAATAAAGTTAGTTTCTTTTGACAAGTGGATTCTGATTGTGCCCAGCCAGACAGCGGCATTTGGTGGCTCATATGGGGAGCGACTGAGGGTAACTGATAAGGTAAACTGCTCGCTCTTGAGGGCAGGGCGAGAGGGTGGGTAGCCATTTTATGATTCCTCTTTTGTTTTAAGTTGCCTGTCCCTGGAGATGAGTGAGATGGAAGAAAAACTGCTCACATCTGAGGAAAAACTATTTGTGTCTGAGGAACAGATAGGGAGAAAGGCTATAATAATTTTTTGTTGTTCCATTTTTATTTCGTTCTATCTCTTTTTTTGTTTGGTGTTATCTTGTTGGTTTGTATTATAGTAGAAATATGGGATCAAAAATTAGTAAAAAACAAACCAAAAAAGTGTTAAGTAAATTGTTAGAGGAAGGAGGCATCAGAGTAAAATCAAGAGCAGTCATGGCAATTGTTGATACAATACAAAAATGTAGACCATGGCTTTTTAAGGAGGAGTTGTTAAATATATCACAATGGAACCATCAAGGTGCAGATTTAAAAAGAATAGAAAAGAAAAGCCCAGGGATTCTGCCAGTTGGCACATTGCCATTGTGGACATTCATATCTTGATTGCTTAGTTCAAAGCCTTCAGTTCAGTCAATGGTAGAGGAAGAAGAAGACATATTGATTCAAGTAAAACAGAAGGTGTCTCAAGTTAGTCAGACAGAAGAAAAAATTCAAGTAAAAGAGAAGGTCTCTCGAGCTAGTCAGATAGAGGAAACTATTCAAGTAAAAGAGAACGTCTCTCGAACTAGTCAGACAGAGGAAAAAATTCAAGTAAAAGAGAAGGCCTCTAAAGCTAGTTAGACAGAGAAAGAAAGTGTAAAACAGTAAAAAACATCAGGGGAAATTTACAACAGGAGACTGCTACTAACACCTTTCTATCACCAGATGACATAAGTGTCCAACTAACAAGGCCACTTTCTTATGCTGGGAGGCCCCCAACTCCCGCAGTTGATAGTTAGGATCCTGAGACAAGATCTCAAATATTAACATGCCCTGTATTTGAGGGAGGAGGGCAGCGTGTTTACCATGCTTTAGATTTCAAAACAGTGAAGCAGCTAAAAGAGGCTGTAACAACCTATCGTCCTCAAGCACCCTTCAATCTAATCATGGTCGAATCCATTAACAACTTGAACATGAAGCCAGTGGATTGGGCTAATATGTGTAATGTTGTGCTAAATGGAGGACAATGCATGTTATGGAAGGTTGCCAATGAGGAATGTTGAAAGGAGACAGCTAGGCGAAATGCAGGAGCTGGTTATCCTCAGAGAAATCTAGATATGTTGTTAGGAAAGGGACCTTATGAAGATCAGCAGCAGCAAATTGCATATGATCATGGTGTATGTGCACAAATTGGTGTAGATGCAATTAAGGCATGGAAGACTTTACAAGAACATGGAGGTTTACAAGGTCAATTATCTAAGGTAATACAAGGAGCTAATGAACCTTATGCTGAATTTGTAGATAGGCTTATTCAAAGAGCTACCAGAGTTTTTGGGAATACAGAACAAGCAATGCCATTACTAAAACAACTGGCTTATGAGCAAGCGAATCGTTGTTGCAGAGATATCATTAGACCATGGAAAAATGAAGATTTAAACACATTGATTTAATTATGTAGAGACATTAATGAACAAGAGCAAGTCATGGCAGCTGCAGTAAAACAGGCTTTAGTTGCCAGATACATTAATGAACAAGGGCAAATTGTGGCAGCTACAGTAAAACAGGCTTTAGATGCCAGACCAAGAACATGCTACCAATGTAAAGAAACAGGACATTTTAAAGGGAATTGGCCCATAGAAGGAGGGTTTAACAATATTAGGTATCAAAGGAGTAGAATACCAGGTATTTGGCCACAATGCCATAGAGGGAGACATTGGGCTAATGAGTGCTGTTCTCAAAACACCATAGAGGGTACTCAATTATCAAAAAATGAACAAGGACCAGGTGTTTATCCACGATATCATGGAGAAAGGCATTGGGCTCAATTGCCAAATAAATGGACAGGGGGTTCCAGTGCTCCGGGGCCCTAACCACAAATATACAGAGCACTGGAGGAACCCAGCAACCCCATCAGGGTAGTGCCCAGGACACATTGTCCATCAGATCCCTCATCAGACAAACCAGAGGGAGCACAGTGTTGGACATCTGCGCCTCTGCCAGATCAGTACTAACTCCAGAGATGGGAGTTCAAATCATTCCCACAGGGGTAAAAGGACCTCTTCCCAAAGGAACCATGGGCTTATTGTTGGGATGCAGCTCTTCTACTCTAAAAGAACTTATGATAAGTCCTGGGGTGATTGATCCCGATTATGAAGGTGAAATAAAAATTATAGCCAGTTCTCCAAAGGACATATCAGTAATTTCACAAGGAGATAGAATAGCACAGTTACTAATAATACCCAGCCTATATGATAAATTTTCCAGTCGTACTGTAGAAAGATGTTCCAAGGGATTAGGCTCCACAGGTGTAGATTTGGCTATGCTTTCTTTAAATTTAGATTCTCGCCCCATGCTAAAACTAAATATTCAAGGGCATGAATTGAATGGGCTACTGGATACAGGTGCAGACATTAGCATCATCTCTCGTCAAGAATGGCAAAAACATTGGCCATTACAAGAAGCCACTCAAACGCTTCGAGGCCTATAAGTGGCGACTAATCCCCATAGAAGTAAAATGGTATTAGATAGGAAGGATCCTAAAGGATGTGAAGGAACTATACAGCCATATGTATTGGATCATCTTCCCATAAATTTATGGGGACGAGATGTCCTAGATCAATTAGGTTTGACATTAACAAATAACATCAACCAAAATGCAGCCACTATTATGACTAGACAAGGTTTTAGGAAAGAAAAAAGATTAGAAAAACAAGAATAAGTCATAGCAGCACCAATACAAATAGATCAAGGAACAGAGAGACATGGGTTGGATTTTCAGAAAGGGCCACTGAGACAATAAAAATTACCTGAAAATCAGAAAGACAGTATGGGTTCCTCAGTGGCCCCTGACTGAAGAAAAGATACAAGCAGTCCATGACCTGGTAAAACAACAATTAGCAGAAGGACATATACAACCGACTGTATATCCCCAAAATACTCCCATTTATGTCATCAAAAAAGAAATCTGGTAAATGGAGACTATTGCAAGATTTTAGAGCCATTAATAATGAGATGGTTATTATGGGACCTGCTCAATCAGGGATTCCTCAATTGTCTGCTTTGCCAATAACCTGGTATGTTTTAGTTATAGATATTAAATATTGTTTTTTTTTTTCAATTATAATTCATCCTAAGGATAGTCCAGGTTTTGCTTTTACTATCCCTGCACTGAATCATGAAGGTCCTGATCAGAGATATGAATGGAAAGTACTCCCTCAAGGGATGGCTAACAGCCCAACTATGTGTCATATTTATGTTAACAAAGTAATCCAGCCACTTAGAAATCAAAATTCTGAACACAAATATTTCACTATATGGATGATGTATTATTAGCACACAAAGCTAAAAACACATTGCTAGAAAGTTATGCCACACTTACAAACTTATTAAAAATTATAATGTAGAGATAGCAATAGATAAAGTACAATTAAATTTTCCAATTAATTATCTAGGAGTTCTGTTATCCTCAACCATGGTCAGTCCACCAAAAATTCAAATACGAGTAGATCAACTCAAATCACGTAACGACTTTCAAAAGTTATTAGGAGAAATAAATTGGATGAGGCCTTATCTAGGTATACCAACAGGAGAGTTGGGACCTTTATTTGATATCCTAAAAGGTCTATCAGATAAAAATTCACCCCGCATGTTAACACCTGAAGCAAGAAAGGCATTAAAAATCAATGAAACATATATGGAAAATATGCATTTGGATAGAATTGATATAAGTTTGCCTTTATTATTTATTGTACTACCAACAAAAAATATTCCTACAGGAGTATTTTGGCAAGAAGGTCCATTATTATGGATACATTTATCTTATTCTCCTTACACTATTCTTACTAGGTATCCTGAGGCTTTAGGATAATTAATACTCAAAGGAATTAAAGCAGCAAAGGGAGTGTTTGGAATTTCTTCCAATAAAATTTTTACTCCATATACTCTGAATCAAATTGATGAGTTAGCTAATGAGTTAAATACTTGGGCAATAATCATGGTCCAATCTAATGTTTCATTTGATAACCACTTACCATCTAACCCTTTATTGTCTTTTTGGTCATCGCATCCTGTAATTTTTCCAAAATTGAGAAGAAAAACACTTATCATGAATGCTTCAAATATATTCACTGATGTATCAAATAATGGTACAGCAGCAATAGTTATACCTGATAAAACTTATAAATTTTTAGTACCCAAACAATCAGCTCAAAAGGTAGAGCTTAATGCAGTATTACAAGCTTTTGAGATATTTAAATATTCTGTATTTAATTTATTTTCTGATAGTCAGTATATAGTTAATGCTATAGTATCCCTTGAAGTTGCTGGTAAGATTTCTCCTTTCTCTACTGTTTTCTCTTTACTTTCCAATATAAAAAGTCTAATCTGGGACAGAAAAGATCTATTCTTTGTAAGACATATCAGGGCACATCCAAAAAGAAGATGATTTGACTCAAGGCCTTATCAGCTGATATCCAAAATTCCAGTTTGACTATCCTTACATCTGAGATAGAACCAGGATGCTTTTTTCATTATCTATTTTATTATTGCCCTTTCCCACATTCTATTTTGTTTTTTGAGCTCATACAGACCTAGTTTAATGTTTTGCTGATCAGTTCTATTTTTTGACAAAAGAGTTTTTGAACATTGCAATGGAGATTTCACGTGTAAAAAGTTATAAGGCCTTTACTATTAGGTTATGTGTTGTAGGTATTATATTATGTGTGCACACTTGTGTTTTGTGTTATATGTTTGAATGTTCGTATGTCCATATATGATATATGATGAGCGCTCATAAAAAAAATGGATCCAAATATTTTTTTTATTCACATTATTTAAATGGTTTAATTTAAATTGGGTAAAGAGCTGTTGAGGTTTGTTTTAAAATTTGAAAAAAAGGAGGTTAACAGATCTGTTTCCTTTCTTTCACCTTTCCTTTTCATTATATTTAATAATTATCTTCAAGACAATGTAAATAGTTAAGAAAATTGTTTTCTTTCAGTGCCTTCTGGAATGTTACATAATTTTTCTTTAGCCATTATTGCCAGAATTCCTATCTTCATCCCAGTGCTGGTGAAATCAAAGATAAAACCAATCTACAGCTTCTGCAATAGCCATCACTGAAATGCTTGCAGAACTTGCCTAGACACATTGAGAACTCTCCTGTATGCATTGTAAACTACCTGTTTGTGCAGCGACTTGTGGTAGTGTTCGGGTATATTTGCTGATGATGTCATCGGTGGTACAATTTTTCCAAAAGGAGCCGTCAATTGGCTTGGTGTATCTTCCTCTCTTCTGTGTGTCATTATCGTCCAGCTAATGTTTGGGGGCCATTAGAGGTGAGGCAAAGAACCTCACCACCCCCCGGTGGTACAAAGACCTCTCCACAGGTGTTGCTGTAAACTGGACCGGTAGTCAGTGATGGGTAAGATCCAATTGCAATGGTACCAACTTAACGGGTAAGGACCATATGTACTATTGGACAACCTAAGGCAGGCACCGTCCCTAAGCCACATGTGTGTTGTTTAAACAGAGAGGGGGAGATGTTGAGAGCCACATCCGAAGGGGCCCCAGCAAAATTCCAGAAGCCAGCAAACTTCCAGCTGCTGGCTGATGATTGGCTCACAGCAACATCTAGCTGATTGGCTCCTCTGCGGTGATGCTCATTGGGCTGTTTCCCTGCCCTTTCAGACCACGGAGTTGCTCATTAGGGGACTTATTTGGCTTTGCCCACATGACCTAGCCAATCGGCCTCAAGAGCAGGAGGATTGTGGGAGGTGGAGAGAGGCTTGTGTGGGAGGAAGAGGCTTTTGGGAAGCCATTGGTGGCAGTTGGGGCTCTGAGGGTTTTTCCTGAGAGGCTGTTTTGTTTGGCGTGTGTGGTTTTAAAAATAAAGTTAGTTTCTTTTGACAAGTGGCTCCTGATTGTGCCCAGCAAGACTGCGGCATTATCCTAATATTTCTACAGTAACTGCCCCAGTTTAACAGCAATGCAAGTAGACTCTTATGGGACATGATTTGTATTTTGATGTTCATTTTTATTCAACACTGGTACATTACTATTTCTTCAGTTTATGCACATCAGAGGGTATATATTTCTTGCACAAGTTGGCAAATTTATAGGCATTTGTTTCACTTTCAATCACTTCCTGCTTCAGAACACATGCATTACTCCAGGTTTCTTAACTGGTCTATTCGTGAGACTTCTTTCCAAACATTATTTCCGATTTTCTTTATAATTGTTTAAGCAAAACTCACACACCCTTCATGATAAACCATAACTATCATTTCACAATTAGATGCATAACTGTTTGGAATGAATGATTGTATATCAATATAAGATTTCTTATATATTTTCTGATATCAATTCAATCCATGATTTAAAGTGGAACCAGTTATATTATTTATTCACAGTATGGTCTATTCATGCATTATCTATATTCATAGGCACAGGGTACACCTCTTTGTACCCCCAATACTAATTTATACGTTTTCAAAATATTGCTCCCAGTAATAGAGGAAGAAATACTCATGTCACCTGATCTAAATATGCATGTTATCACAGTAATATTCTGGACGCAAAATGCAAAATTCACACGTGTGATTGTACCAAAGCCTAAATGGACACTGAACATGGATTACTAAAAACATCCATGTCCAGCTTGCATAACGCTCTCAAATGTCAATCCTATCGGTGACTACATATTTGTTTCTTCCTAATATATTCAACCTCAAAACTGTTGAAAATGTCTAATACTATCACTCACCCTGTACTTTGCCTGTTTTCTTAATGTCTCTATTGATATCGGCTTTCCTACATATTTTCCCCAGTTCATCATTGTGACTGACCCTTCACATGTGCTGACATTGATATTCACTCTCTAACCAAAACCCAATTGCTAAAGAACTTTTGGTACAAATACTAAATTCACCCTTGTTCCAAAATCTACCGACTATCTTCCTGATCCTATTGATTATCCCTGTTTGAGTGGATGTTCTCCTCTACATTCAATCATCCAAGGTACAAGTCCTATGGCATTGTATATCGACTTATCTGAGACATGTGTGCAGAAGGTAATTTAAAGCTATGTATCGCAATCAATTGCCCAATGCACTTCTGAGCTTCAAATCTCACCTAGATTTCTGTTTACATACTTATATTTCACCTCTGTATTCCTATAAATATTGCAGGTTCCCAATACCATTATTCATCCCACAGAATGATTCCTAAACCAAATCGATCCTGTTATTATCCCTAACCATACACTGTTGCCTCAATCTAACATTACAAAAGAGCAGGGACAGAGTTCATCTTACAATACAGGAATGTAGGGGATCTTACACCTGCTGAGAACCTCAAATTTCTATGCAGAAATGATCCCTGGAGAAGATGTAGGCAGCTATGAAGGACCTGAGAGAGCAAAAGCCATCTTCCATGGCAAACACCTTGTGATAACGAAGGGATGTGTATGAATCAGCCTCTCTTTTCTTAATGTAGAGAAGATGGACCAAACCAGACCTGCGTGGAGATGTGTTCCCGGGTGGCCATTGTTGATATACCATTCAAACTTGTCAAAGTGTCACAGGAAGTAGGGGCAGCCTCCATCTCATGAGACCCATGAAAGCAACTGTTAGGACAAAGTGGTTGCCAAGGCAGTGATCTCATTCAGTTCCTGAAGGAGGTGACCTACCTAACTTCGTTGGTGATGTAACTCTCTGAAATTGGGATCCAAGAAGCCAGGCACCCAGAGCCAGTCCCAGTCCCAGTCCCAGTGGTCGAACTTGTTTGGATTTACCAAGGACAGAGTCAGTCTTTCTTGGTACCTAATGATATGAGGATGGCCAAATGCCAGTAGAGCTCAGAAAAGGGGCCTTTCCCTAGATAGCAGGTATTGGCTCAATGCTGCCTGCTGACAACTTCGTAGAGTGGGCCAAGAAGAACAGATCTGAGACAGCCCAGGCCATTTTGGGGCAACATAGTATGGCCCACCAGTCAGAGGACACTCCAGATAGTCACAGACCTACTTGGGGGAAGGAGGTGCTTTTGTGGATGTGGATGTGAGTTTGTGGTTTTGTCTCATGTTCTGAAAATAGGTAGGAATGGTGGTTTGTATGGTTTGGAGTTGACTGTTTCTAGGAAGTCGTTTGGCAAGGCGAGTGTTTCTATGTCTGTGTATCCACTGTGTTCGTGGTTGTAGTCTTTAGAAAAGAGAATGCATCAATGGAGGTTTCCTGTCTAGTTGGAAGCTTCCCAGCATTCATCCTGCCCACTTTATAAATGGACTGTGGCTTGCCTTATGGATGGGCAACACCTACTATCTTCCTAAGGTCCTCTACACATCTTGATTTCTGGCCTCTCTCCAGAATAGGCTCATGGTTTTGTGGCCAAGATATGTACCACCTCCAAAATCTGTTACATGGCCATGTAATGGATAGCTGAAGGGAATGGGAACAATTCAGAAAACTCAGATATCAGTGTAACCAGTAAAGTCTCAGTTTAAAAACCTTGCTTTGGCCCATTTGCTTACCTATGGTTATGTTGCCCTGAATGTCAGGAAGGTATTTGCCTCAGGCCACCCCTTTCTGAAGCCTGAAGAAAACATTTTTCAAATGGAAATGAATGGGCATCACCTGTGGATCTTTGCTTAATTGCTTTGGAAAGAGATGTGTCTGAATCAGCCTCTTGGCCCTGTGTGAGGTTGGGGCTTTGATTCTCAGAAGGTGATAGATCTAAAGAAAGGTCCCATGTGTGCTTGGGTGTTCTATTGCCTCCAACTCACATAAAGGATTTATACCCGACAATCAGTAGGATTAAATTGGAGAATCAGAACAGTATTAACGGCAGGCCTATTTGATCACTCCTGGTTCACAGGAAGGGTGTCTAGGTCACCCTGACTTTAGGCAAATGAGGGGCAAGGGAGTTTATTTTGGAAACTGTCTTGGGCTTCGCCCCTCATGGAAAATTCCATCCAGAGGTTACGATGAGTGTCTATATGGAAGATGATGAGGGCCATGTGGCAGTGTTTTGGTTTTAATTGTGGTCATTTGTGTGCTGGTTGGAAGAGATGACTGGGTACACCTGGACCTGAACTCTGGTGTGATTCCCCTTAGAGACTGAGTTCTGGAACTGACTTCAGGGAAGTATTGCCATTAATTTTGGTGGGATTTTAGGAGGCCACACATGAGAGTCGCCCTTGGAAACTGAGATCTAGTCTCAGGGTGTCTTTCCACAGTGCACTGGGAATCTCCACCAGGATATAAGACGATTTTATTCTGAAAGACTTGGCAACCATAGTAAAGAGTCAAAACACATATTGAACTCACATTGAGTAGACATCAATGGGTCAGGCTTCATGTGACATTTTGGCCACTCGTTGGGAAGCGTTGCCTTTTAGAGTTCTCCAGAGCTTTCATCCTCACCATTTAATGGTTCCTGAATGAATTGAAAAACCAGTGCATCCAACTTGATACTTGAAAAATGGCTAGATAAATACCATGAAATTTTTGAAATTCCCATGACCAGGTGGCACTGGAGAACCTTTGGATGTCCTGTTGCTGATCATGAGTGTACCAGACAGTGCCTTGAATCACTGGGTTTCATGAAAATGGTGTAGAACAGAGATGCCAGTAAGTTGGAATTTGCTGAGTAGTGGGCCTAGAACAGTGTTGGGCAGGTGTGTGATTAAACATCTGTGTTGGTGTCATGTGGATTGGCCATTGGCTTCCAAATGGCTTTTGACTGACATGGTGCAGCCAGCAGACCCTTGCATGTAAAGGCATCTTGTTATATGGAGAGGTTTCAGGGCAATGTTCAGAATCAAGTTGCTAGGGACAAGGGGGAAGTCTATGTTGGATATAAGACTGGTTGGTGCATTCTCCTGGCAGACCCTGACCCACCACACATGACAGAACTCCCTCCAGCACTGTGTCCCAGTTGAACTACTTGTATTTCATGAAGCAAACACCAAACTCCCATTGCAGCAGCTAGAAAGACCATGAAAAATGGAGTATGACCACATGGCTTCAGAGTCCACACAGGAAGACACTTAGCCCACATTGGCCACAGTTTACATACAAAGAGAGAATTCTGCACTACTGCCTCATGTTCATTAAAGAATAAGAAAACATGTGCTCCAGGTTACATAGATGCAGACCCAGCTTTGATGGTCTCACTGCAAAGGAAGCTAAAGCTCCTGACTACAACATATATTTCCAGTGCCCAAACTCAGAGGCAGTTTCTCATAAGTCTTCCGGTCAGCAGAGCACCATGTTTGTGAAGTGTTTACCCTGTCCCTTACTTTTGGAAACTCTTCTACCACCCCCAAAGTTGTGAACTCCTGAGCATATTCCATTCCAGATAAGTATTCATAGATTTTCTAACTCTTCTCCTCTAATTGTGTCTAACTTGGGGCGAAGGTAATGTCAAGGCATTGTTCTTGATGAGAGTGGGATGATTATTTTTAGCACATATTTGCATAAACATTGGATTCATTTTCCTAATTTTCATTCGAAATACTGAATCACTCACACTAACCCATACCCTACTAGACTCTATATTCTGACTCCTAATCCTAATATAATGGAGAAAAATAACCCAAAATGAATAGACATACAAGCATTTCAGAGGAGGCATGGTGTATAATTGGACTTGCCTTTTCCATTATGTAGAATTGGAGTTATTAATCTAGTCAAATTTGTTGAAATAGTTCTCCATGTGTTTTTTTAACTTTTGTTGTTTGTTGTTCAAAACATTATATAGTTCTTGATATATCATATTTCACACTTTGATTCAAGTGAGTTATGAACTCCCATTTTTTCCAGTATATAGTTTGCAAAATCATATCAGTTACGCATCCATTGATTTACATATTGCCATACTAGTGTCTGTTGTATTTTGCTGCCTTTCCTATCCTCTACTATCCCCCCTCCCCTCCCCTCCCCTCCCATCTTCTCTCTCTACGCCCTATACTGTAATTTATTTTTCCCCCTTGTATTTTTCCCTTTCCCCTCACTTCCTCTTGTCCGTAATTTTGTATAACCCTGAGGGTTTTCTTCCATTTCCATGTAATTTCCCTTCTCTCTCCCTTTCCCTCCTACCTCTCATCCCAGTTTAATGTTAATCTTCTTCTCATGCTCTTTATCCCTACTCTGTTCTTAGTTACTCTCCTTATATCAAAGAAGACATTTGGCATTTGATTTTTAGGGATTGGCTTCCTTCACTTAGCATAATCTGCTCTAATGCCATTCATTTCCCTGCAAATTCTATGATTTTGTCATTTTTTAATGCTGAGTTAAACTCCATTGTGGCATCTGGCGTGCGCCCAGGTTTCCGTTCCTGTCTTCCTGTTTGTTAATTTCTGGCCTATTTATTGTTGTGACCAGGACCTTAGTCAATGCCTTAGTCTGTCTTTTGCATCTCTCATCTTCCCTTTGCTCCCTTTCTTTCTCTTTGTTTCTCTCATATAGTATACTTTCTCGGCTTCTCTGACTAAATCTCCCAAAGTCATATCTTGTGATCCCTCTAAGAGTTGTAACTTTCTTTTGATATCCAGGGCAGCTTGCCCAATGAAGGCCATCATGACAGATGCCTTTTGATCCTCTGCCTGAGGATCAATAGGGGCTCGAGCCTTTGACTGAGGGGGAAACCTGTCCTCAGGGAAGACTTAAAAAAGCGGAGCTTGCGATTGCCTCAGCAGACACCACCGAAAGACAGATCCAGGAGGAGAGTGGGGATGACACATGGTGAGTGACCCACCATGGGACAAGCAGTTTCGTCACATGATTTGTTTTTGTCAGGCCTCAAGGAGGCCCTCAAGACATAGGGGGCACATGTTAAGAAAAAGGACTTAAAATTATTCTTTTCATACATAGGAGAATTGTGTCCATGGTTTCCTCCTGAAGGGTCCATTGATGGTAGAAAATGGCTTAGAGTAGGAGACTGTTTAAACCATTTTTTTTGTTGTTGTTGAAGAAAAAGTCCTAGAACAAAGGTATATTAGACCTTTTGTAGACATTAATATTTTATAAGATTTTTAAACACCTAGAAAAATTTGTAAGTTTAAATTTAAAGACATTTATATTTATCTGTTTATCCAATTTAAATTGAACCATTTAAATCACGTGAATTAAAGATCTTTGGATCCACTTTGAAATAGTAAGCTTGCCTTAATTTGATTTTAATTGGAGTCAGTGGTCTTTTCTTGCATCCTGGTCTAATATTTTGTAGTTTCCCATCGAGATGACCCTGCCCCAATAGATCACAAGACCAGACTACTGGAAATTCTGAAGCTGGCCTTCCCTCCAGGGCTCCGGCATGGAGAGGCAATTTCCAAGGCCTTGGTGTGAGATTTTGGTCCAGGGAGCACTGCAGTGAACCACCGCCCTAAAACTATTAGCAAGCACATGGTGGAGGAGGCCTCCATAGGTAAGTGGCGCCTATATAACATCTGATATCCGGTTAAGGGAGATCTCTTCTGATGACAGAGTGGTGTCCTGGGGAGACACACATATACTCCTGTCTGGTACAGTAACGAGAATCATTCTGTCCTCTGTTATGTTCTGTAGGGAATTCCTCTGAAAGCATAGAGAGGTGCCAATGGGCACGCAGGAGCTCCTATCCCAGAGCTTTAGCAAGACGTTGCATAGTTCCTCTGTTTTTCTGTTTCTGCGCTGGTTTTCTGTTTTTTGTGTGTTTTGTTCTGTGTTTCATATGTTTTTTTTTTTTTGGTTTGTTTTAGTGTGTTTTGTTGTGTGATTTCTGTGGTAAAACTTAACTGAAAATGGGTAATAAAGCAAGTAAACTGACACCCATTTGGACTGTGTTTTAAAGAACTGTGATGAACTTTAATACCCTTTGTTAAGCAGGATGAGAGAAGCCCCTAGCTGGCTGCCTGGAGCACACCCACTCCAGAGGGCAATGCCTGCTGGGGACCTAAGAACTGAGTATCTCCCAGGTTAACACGTGAAACTCCTTAAAACCCCTTGTCCCTTCAGATCGATAGAATCACAACCATTGGGCAGAGACCCCTGTTTTTCTCCTTTGTTAGCAAAGCAGTAAATCTTCCTTTTTCTTTTTCTCAAACCCTGTTCTCATTATTAAATTGGTATTAATTGGCTTCAAAATCAGGAACCAAACTTTAAGTTACAATTTTTGGTACCCCCCACACCCCGGAACTCTTTGAGAGCTGACTACTGAAATGTTAGGAGACGGAGCGTGCTTGGGGTGGAACCGAACAATAGGAGCTAATCCTGTAAGTGAAAGGAGGGACTGAGGGACTTCCAGCAGCTGCCCAAGCCCTGTTGCTTCAGAGAATTACCTACTTTCTTCCCTGCACTGTAAGGATTTTGCCATCTCTGTTTTCTTAAAAAAGAGAAAAAGAAAAAGGGGACACTAAATACAGTAAAGTCACCATGGAGACCCTTGATTTTACATTTCAGGTTGTCCCTCTGTGAAAACATCTGGTTCCCTTGTGGGAAAATCTATGGTGCCACTGGTGTAGGAGATTTTTCTCTTATCTGCTCTGGTTTAAAGGCTTCTGTCTGTAAGCCATAGTCTGGAGCTCCTTTCAGTCTGTCTTGTGTCTTTGTTTCTGGCCCTTTAAGACATGTGCAATAATGTGTTGATATTATAAATCATTTCTTGGGAATGATCTTAGCTGAATGTGTATCTAAATGATGATGTTGTATTGTAACAATCTGGCATCTGAATGGGTTTTTGAAGCATTGCACAATCTTGCAGTTAAAAGTCGGGTTTAGGAAATTGTTTAGTTTATGATTTCAGATAATTCATGCCAGAGAACTTAAATACTTAGGATGGAAAACTAGAGAACTCTACTTCCAAGTTGGCAAGTAACTTCCCAATCATTCAGGCTTTTTTTTCACCAATTTTTAATTGGGAAGCCTGGGAAAATGTCACTGTGTCTACCAGTGCATTAATTTGGACAAGGATAGTAAATCATAGTATGGTATCTGTTGACAAAACAAGATATAAAGATGTAAAATTTTGTAAACTGTGTCTTAAACTTGTATCATAAAATTTTGTGAATTTTGTCTTAAAATTGTATTATAATTTTCAACATCTGAACCTGAAAATTATGGTTGAAATGCCTTAGGCCTGAGGTGTCTGCTCAGAATAGCAGCTTTTTCCTGCTCCTTCCAGACCTCAGCCAGGACTTATGTTGAATGGCAAACGAAAGAGGCCTGCAAGCTCAGTAGGAGAGTGATCTGAGGCCTAAAAAAAATTAAATTGTATGGTATTTACTAATTAATGTCCAGTCAATTTTTCTAGGACTCTTATTTTTTCCTTAGATTCTTTCTTTTTTTTTTTTTTGAGCTCATGATTTTGATCCTAAAGACCTAGGATGATGTTTTTCTGACCAGTTCTATCTTTGACTAACTGTGTAGTTTTTGAAACATTGCAATGGATATTTCACCTGGAAAAGCTACAAGGCCTTTACTATTATTATGTGTGCACAATTTTGTTATGTGTTGTATGTCTATATATTCATATGTCCGTATATCATATATATGATACACAAATTAACATTTATAAAGAGCACTCATTAAAACAAAAACGCTCATAAAAACAAATTTTAAAAAGTGGATCCAAAGATCTTTAATTCAAGTGATTTAAATAGTTGAATTTAAATTGGATAAAGAGATAAAAATAAATGTCTTTAAATTTAAGCTTACAAGTTTTTCTAGGTGTTCAAAAATCTAATAAAATATTAATGTCTACAAATGTTCTAATATGCCTTGGTTCTAAGACTTTTCCTTCAACAAAAAAATGGTTTACACTGTTCAATATATTTGTCTAATATATTGATAAATAAGTAAAGTAAATTTGATATGGGATTACTCATTCATGAGTACTTTTGTTAGATATCTGATTGATTTACTAAGGTCTGTATAAGTTTGTACTAATGTCTGTATGAGATTGTAATAATCAGTCATGTGTTAAAGAGACAAAAATTTCTTAAAACATAAGTTTACCCATAACATTGTGTTTATTAAGTTTTATTTTTTCTAGAGCAAGCAACCATAAAAATTAAACAACTGATTAAATAAGAACTGTTATTTTAGAGCACTGTACTGCCATTTATTTAAAAGCTAAACTTGGTTAATGTAGAAACTTCAATGTAATTGTGATGCTATTAATGTGCTCATATCTTTCAAGTATACGAATCTGTAAGGTAGAAACTTTAAAAGAGCATTATTTCAAGCTGGTGTTCTGAAGTTGTATGGTAAAAAAATATATTGGGCATTCATTTACTTCTTATCAATAAGATATGTAAAGTTGTATGTTACTTTTTACATTGGGGAACAATTTAAATGTATTTTTATGTTAATGAGAGTCTAATCTATATAAAGGTTAAAAACTTTCAGCCTTTCTTAAATTCATGTTTTAAATGTGATATCATATGGTGTTAACTAATGTTCATGTGACCTCAAATAATATATGTAATCTTTGTAAAATGATATTTAAAAAAAACAAAGATCATCTTTAGAAGTAAAACACTTAAGTTTTATAAAGAGCCCTGCCTTACCTGAGATAAGGCTCTGTGTCCCATCTTACTATATGTGAGAATGACTACGAAAGCAGTAGGTCAGATATTATTTCATTTAAAGTTATGTTCAAAAGTTGTTTTTTTTTCTGTCAAGATTTCTAGGATCTCAAACAGGGGATATAATGTATAACTCAGCTTAAAACTTCAGGGTAGCTATTACACGAACTAAGTATTTTTACTCTTGTTAAAAAATTTTATTTTGTAATTTCCTTATAAGTGATCTAAAGATTCCTTGTTAGTGTTTTACAGAAGTGTTGCTTTAAGAACACAACATGGGTTAATTTAAGATAATAAGTCATCACCTACAAGACAGACAGAATAATACAGATCCCAGTTAATAAAAAAGATAAATAATTATAAAGTTATAGACATTAAAGCCCAGTACTCTTAATATAAGGCTGTTAAAATTTATTTGCTGGATGATTAAGATTAGGATTTATATTAAAGTTACATGAAAAGGGACAAGAAAACCAATATTTGGCTCTTGCCCTCTGAGTCAGTCTGAATCCAGGGAACAAGGGACTTCTCAAAGAGCTTTGCAACTCTGGGCCTCATATCTTCCCAATTAGGGAGATTAATGAGACCCCTGGAGAACAGAAAGCCAATCAGTGCATTTGCTAAGAAGAGGAGAGTCATCAGAGAAGGGAGACATCCCTGATGCTTCCAAGGGTAGCCACATGGTCAAGCAAGACCTGGACCCACCTAGCACAAATGGCACTAGCAGAACTGAGAAGCTGCTCTCAAGTTTCCCCAGGAATGACTCCCATAAAAGCTCAGCTGACTGTTAACAATAGATAGAAACAAAAGTCAGTTTGACTGTTTCATGATAAACACTTAGGAAAGACAGTTAAAACCAAAATACAGCCATTCCTGGGCATTTTAAATAGTAATATTAATAATAATAATAATAATTTTTTATACACATTATGTTAGCCTCCCAAAATAAGTAAGACTGGAGGCTACAAAGAAGGATTCCCAGAAAGGAATGCCTGATAACTATAAAAAGAGACTATCAAGAGGAGCTGCCAGAGGCAGAAATTTTTAGTTTAAGGCCTACAGATATTCCTAACCTACAGGTAGGGTTGGTGTTTGCTAGTACGATTATCCAGCCCTGAGTAACAGAATTAAAGGTTTCTCTATTACACACAGAGGTCATACTAGTAAAATGATTTTGCAAGATCAGATGATATTAAATCATTAAACTGTATCTTATGGAGAGGGATAACTGTAACACTAAATGTTAAATATTAAGTTGACAGTCCTGATAACTGGGAATATTAAAGCCTGCTGAGGGAACTTCTATACAGTGACATGTTCCAGCTGCTGCAACATTTTTTCAGTACTCATGGTTCTTGTTTCTCACACAGAAGAACCCATCCCCAGATGAATTTACAACCTGTTCTTCCCCAACCAGACTTCAAAACGAACTGATTTCTAAAAGGCAACTCATGTCCCTAAACTGACTTCTAAAAGGCAACTCATGTCCCTTATACTGTGCCCACTCACGTCACTCTCTCTCAGCTCAGAAGAAGCCAAAATGAGTGACGCCTCTCGTCTTACAACTATGGAGCCAAAAATAAATAGAATATCAATATAAGTAATTAATTAAGTCAGGTAAAACCAGGAATCCAATTTTGGGTGAGTTCTAAAAATTTGGAGACTGTTACCTGAGGGATTAAAATTCCCTCATTGCTCTTTCCCTACCCTATCAAAAATTTGGAAGGGACACATTAAAAAAGGGGGAATGATTTGCATTTCTCTGACTGCTAGAGATGGTGAGCATTTTTTCATATACTTGTTGATTGATTGTATGTCCTCCTCTGAGAAATTTCTGTTCAGGTCCTTGGCCCATTTGTTGATTGGGTTATTCGTTATCTCATTGTCTAATTTTTTTAGTTCTTTGTATATTCTGAATATTAGCGCTCTGTCTGAAGTGTGAGGAGTAAAGATTTGTTCCCAGGACGTAGGCTCCCTATTTACCTCTCTTATTGTTTCTTTTGCTGAGAAAAAACTTTTTAGTTTGAGTAAGTCCCATTTGTTGATTCTAGTTATTAACTGTTGTGCTATGGGTGTCCTATTGAGGAGTTTGGAGCCCGACCCCACAGTATGTAGATCATAGCCAACTTTTTCTTCTATCAAACGCCATGTCTCTGATTTGATATCAAGTTCCTTGATCCACTTTGAGTTAACTTTTGTGCATGGCGAGAGTAAGGGATTCAGTTTCATTTTGTTGCAAATCTCAATCCAGTAAGATTGGCAGCCATTAGGAAGTCAAACAGCAACAAGTGCTGGCGAGGATGTGGGGAAAAGGGTACTCTTGTACATTGCTGGTGGGACTGAAAATTGGTGCGGCCAATTTGGAAAGCAGTATGGAGATTTCTTGGAAAGCTCGGAATGGAACCACCATTTGATCCAGCTATTCCCCTACTCGGTCTATTCCCTAAAGACCTAAAAAGAGCACACAATAGGGACACTGCCACATCCATGTTCATAGCAGCACAATTCACACTAGCAAGACTGTGGAACCAACCTAGATGCCCTTCAATAGACGAATGGATAAAAAAAATGTGGCATTTATACACAATGGAGTATTACTCTGCATTAAGAAATGACAAAATCATAGAATTTGGAGGGAAATGGATGGCATTAGAGCAGATTATGCTAAGTGAAGCTAGCCAATCCCTTAAAAACAAATGCCAAATGTCTTCTTTGATATAAGGAGAGTAACTAAGAACAGAGTAGGGACGAAGAGCATGAGAAGAAGATTAACATTAAACAGGGATGAGAGGTGAAAGGGAAAGGGAGAGAGAAGGGAAATTGCATGTAAATGGAAGGAGACCCTCAGGGGTATACAAAATTACATAAAAGAGGAAGTGAGGGGAAAGGAGAAAAATATAAGGGGGAGAAATGAACTACAGTAGAGGGGGTAGAGAGAGAAGAGGGGAGGGGAGGGGGGAGGGGGGATAGTAGAGGATAGGAAAGGCAGCAGAATACAACAGACACCATAATGGCAATATGTAAATCAATGGTTCTGCAACTGATGTGATTTTGCAATCTGTATATGGGGTAAAAATGGGAGCTCATATCCCACTTGAATCAAAGTGTGAAATATGATATATCAAGAACTATGTAATGTTTTGAACAACCTACAATAAAAATTAATTTAAAAAACATTAAAAAGCAAAAAAAAAATGGGGGGGAATGATAAACCCAACCTGATCATTTATTAAAATTGGGAGCCATCTTGCCACAAAGTCATGAAAAGATAATTTTGCTTTCCTATAAATTACTGCAAATTCTGAATCTGCTTGGAATGCCTGTCCGTGCCTTGAACTCACCCATGCCTGGCTCTCTGACCAGATAGCAGCCCTCTCTGAAAATTTAGTGACACCTCATAAATATTGGCCTTCTCTGGCCAGACAACGACTCTCGAGAGTCTCTAATGGTCCTCATAAATTCTGATGATGGGGCCAGCAAAAAAAAAATTGTAAACTAGCAATAGCGTGATGCTTCTCCGAGTTCTGTTATCTGTAACCCCCCTTTTGTGTAACTTACTGGACTATAAAGCTGGGCTGTAGGAAAGGTGGGGTTGCTGTCTTGTTTCTGCCATTTTGAGAGGGATAGGCAGCTCAGCCAGTGGAAAAATAATAAGCTTGCTTTAATTTGATTTTAATTGGAGTCAGTGGTCTTTTCTCCTGTCCTGGTCAAACAGGTAAACACTCCACAAACATGGAGCTCTGCCGGCCTAAAACTTATTGAGAAACTCTCCCTGACCTTGGGCACTTGAAATATATGTTGTTGTCAGGAGCTTTAGCTTCTTTGTAGTGAGACCATCAGAGCTGGGTCTGCATCTATGTGACCTGGAGGACATGGTTTCTTATTTTCCAATGAACATGAGGCAGGAGTGCAGAATTCTCTCTTTGTAGGGAAACTGTTGTCACTGAAGGCTAAGTGTCTCCCCATGTGGTATGTGAAGCCATTTGCGCATCTTCCACATTTCATGGTGTTTCTTGCTGCTGCACTGGGGGTTTAGTATTTGCTTCATGAAATACAAGGAGATCAACAGGGACTCAGTGCTGGAGGGATTTCTCACACGTGTGGTGGGTCAGGGTCTCCAGGAGAATCCACCAATGAGGCTTATATCCCACATAGCTTGCCCCCTCAACCATTGCAACCTGATTCTGAACACGGCCCTGAAACCTCTCCATATAACAAGATGCCTTTATATGAAGAGATCAGACATATAGGGATTACTGGCTGCATCATGTCTGCCACAAGACATTTGGAAGTCAATGGTAGATCCAAATGGCCCCACCAGAGATATTTTATGACACAACTGCACACCACAGCTCTGGGTCACTACTCAGCAGGCGCCAACATACAGGATTCTTTCTTCTACACCATTTTCATGAAACCCAGTCAATCAAGGCACTCTCTGGTACACTCATGATCAGCAACTGGACATCCAAATGTTCTTCAGTGCCACTTGGTCATAAGAATTTCAAAAATTTCATGGTATTTATCTAGCCATTTTTCAAGGATGAAGTTGGAGGCACTGTGAGTTTCAATTCTTTCAGGAACCATTAAATGGTGAGGAATTTCATTTCAATGAAAGCTCTGGAGGACTCTCACAGGCAAGGCTTCCCATGGAGTGGCCAAAAGGTCACATGAAGCCAGGCCCATTGAGGTCTAAAATGCTAGGTCCATGTGTGTTTTGAATCTCAACTATGGTTGCCAAGTCTTTCAGAATAAAATCATGTGATATCGTAGCTGAGATTCCCAGTGTTCTGTGGAGAGCCACCTGGGCCTATATCTCAGTTTCCAATGGGGACTCTCATGCGTGGCCTCCTGAAATCCCAACACAATTCATGGCAATTCTTCTCTGAGGTCAGGTCCAGAACGCAGTCTCTAAGGGGAATCACACCAAAGTTCAAGCCATGGTGGACACAGTTATGTCTTCTAACTGCCACACAAATGACCACAATTAAAACCAAAACACTTTCACATAGCCCTCGTCTTCTTCCATGTAGACACTCATCAAATCCTCTGGCTGGACGTTTCCAAAAGGGGTGAAGTCAAAGACCCTGTCCAAAATATGCTCCCTCGCCCCTATTTTGCCTAAGGTCGTGTGGCCTAAACACCTTTCCTGTGAACCAGGAGTGATCAAATAGGCCTGACCTTATTACTGCTCCACTTCTCCAATTTGAGGCCTACTGACTGCCAGGTATAAATTTTTTATATGAATGAGAGTCATGAAAAAACCCAAGCATCTATGGTCTAGCCTTTGCAGGCCAGGATGGAGGTCAGGAACCTTACAGAAGATGGCGAGAGACTTCATACACAATGACTGCTATTTTGACCATTTTGTATTTGTAGCACACATGGAATCTTACCTTAGATCCATCAGGTGTTAAGAATCTAAGCAGCAGACTCACACAGGTTCACGAGGCTGATTCAGACACATCCCTTTTGGAAGCAATTAAGCAAAGAGCCACAGGTGATGCCCATTCATTTCCATTTGAAAACTGTTTTCTTAAGGCTTCACAAAGGGGTGGCCTGAGGCAAAGACCTTCCTGACATTCAGGGCAATGAAGCAATAGGTAAGCAAATGGCCCAAAGCAAGGATTCTCCACTGAGACTTTACTGGTCACATTGATATCTGAGTTTTCTGAGATCCTCCCATTCCCTTCAGTTATCATGTACATGGCCATGTCACAGTGCTTGGAGGTGGTACATATCTTGGACACAAAACCATGAGCCAATTCTTGAGAGTGGCCAGAATTCAGGAAGAAAACAGAAACGTAGTAAGATAGTAGGTGTTGCCCATCCATAAGGCAAGTCACAGTCCATGCGTTAATTGGGCAGGATCAATGCTGGGAAACTTTCTACAAGACAGGAAACATCCATTGATGCATTTTCTTTTCTAATGTCTACAACCACGGACACAGTGGGAGAAACAGACATAGAAACACTCGCCTTGTCAAACAATTTACTAGAAAAAGTCCATTCCAATCCAAACAAACCACCTTTCCTACCTATTCTCAGAACATGAGACAAAACCACACACTCACACCCACACCCACAATGGCACCTCCTTCCCCCAAGTAGGTTTGTAACTATCCAGAATGTCCTTTGACTGGTGGGTCATACTATGTTCCCCTGATATGGCCTATCCATTCTCAGATCTGGTCTCCTTGGCCAACTCTGTGACGTTGTCAGGAGCATGTGGAGAGCCACTACCTACTTTCTCAGGAAAGGTCCCTGGCATGTGGCCATCCTCACATCAGTAGGTACCAAGAAAGACTGACTCTGTCCTTAGTAACACCAAACAAGTGAGCCCACTGGGACTGGGACTTGGATTGGCTCTCAGTGCCTGGCTTCCTGGATACCAAGTTTAAAGTGTTCCATCACCAAGGAAGTGAGGTAGGTTACTTCCTTCAGGAATTTAATGAGGTCACTGCCTTGGCAAACACATTGTCCTAACAGTTGCTTCCAAGGGTTCCATGAGATGGAGGCTGCCCCTACTTCCTGTGACATTTTCACAAGTTAGAATGATATATAAATCAAAGGCACCAAGAAACAGCGCTCCACAAAGGCCTGGTTTGGTCCGTCTCCTGTACATTAAGAGAGAGGCTGATTCAGCCACATCCCTTCATCCTGACCAGGTTTTTTGGCAATGGAAGATGACTTTTGCTCTCTCAGGTCGTTCATAGCTGCCTACATCTTCTTCAGGGATCATTTCTGCATGGACCTTTGAGGTTCTCAGCAAGTGGAAGATCCCCTACATCCCTATATTTTAAGGCCAACTCTGTCCCTGCTCTTCTCTAAAGTTAGATTAAGAGATCACTGTGTGGTTACGGTTAATAACAGTTTCGATTTGGGTTAGGAATCATTCTGCAGGATGAATAATGGTATTGGGAATCTGTGATATTTATAAGAATATAGACGTGAGTTAAAAGTATGGAAACAGAAATCTAGGTAAGATTTGCATCCCAGAAGGGCATTGAGACCTTGATTGGGATACTTAGCAATGTTATACTTTCTGCACAAATGTCTCAGATAAATCCATACACAATGGCATAGGACGTTGTACCTTGGATGATTGAATGTCGAAGAGAACCTCCAGTCAAAAAGGGATAGTCGGTGGAATTAGGAAGATAGTCAGTAGGTTTAGAAAGAAGGGTGAGAATAAGATTTGGAAAAAAAAGTTCTTTACCAATAGGGTTTCGGTAGAGAGTGAATATTAATGTCAGCCCATGTTAAGTGTCAGTCACAATAATGAATTTGGGAAAATATGTAGGAAAGGAGGTATCAATAGAGACCTTAGGAAATCAGGCAAATTATTAAGTGAGTCATAGGATTAGGCATTTTCAACAGGGTTGAGGTTGAATATATAACCTTAGGAAGAAAGAAATATGTAGTCACCAATAGAATTGACATTTGAGAGCATTAGGCAACCTGGACATGAATGTTTTTAGTAATTCATGCTCACTTTCCATTTAGGCTTTGTTGAAAATAAATAAAATAGGTACTTGTCTCTTCCTGTTTTTCTGTATGCTTAAGAAAACACTCTTGAAATCTTGAAAACTTTTTGCTAATCTTGTTCCCAGAATGTGCTGTCCCCAACTGCCAAACTGCAGAATCTACACCCTCACCCGTTTACATGCAAACCGCCCACTTGCCCTGACCCATCAATAAACTTCCCTCCCTGCCCTCTTCAAGAAAAGTATATAAGCTCTGCTTAAGCTGTTCTCAGTGCTCTCTGCTCTATTCAAGTGAGGTCTGAGCCCCAGAATTTTGGACGCTTTGCTGTTGCATGAGACAGTGTCTTGGTGGTCTCTTCCTCCAATGGTCGCCTGACCATTACATCTGAGGGCCCCAGCGAGTTCCAGCAGCGTTGGACGAAAGACCCCTAATAGGCTCATCTCAGGATAAGTAAGGCGCCACTTTCTTGTTTCAGGTTTCAGGTTAGGGATGGGCAAAATGGCTATTGGTGATGAGCATGAGCTCTCTCTGACGGTGGCTGACAGAAGTGTCACAGAGCCACAGGCCACGCCTCTGGAGGACGCCCCAGAGAACTTGGGAAACCGAGTAACAATAGTCTCCTAAACTCAGTGATATTTTGTTTTGGATTCGGTATTGTCAGCCCATCAGGTTTTCCTGGCTACTCAGTCCTGTTCTCAGTATTGGACGTCCATTGCCTGTCTTTATTGTCTTGTCTTGTCTGTGTCGTGTGTCATTGCTTTCACTATTTGTGTATCTTTCATATGGGACAGAGCACTTCAATGCCTCTGTCCCTGAACCTTGATCACTGGACCAAAGTCTGCTTAAAGGCTCAGAATCTTCTTTTTTTCAGTAAAACGTCAGATCTGGAAGACTCTATGTGTCTCAGAATGACCCACCTTTGGAGTCGGATGGCCCCCAGAAGGATCTTTCTACTTCACACTAATTCAAAAACTCAGAGATATTGTCTTTCAGCCGGGGCCACATAGCCATCCAGATCAACAGCAATATATCTTTAGTTTGCAGGACCTCTGCAAATCTCCTCTTCCATGGTTGAAGCCTTTCCTTGTCCCTGTCCCCGCTCCTACTGGTTCTCCCACTTTTCTATCTCTCAAACCCTCTGCTCCCCCTCCTCCACCCTCTGTTGTCCCTGAGTCTCAAGACTCTACTGGACTCTCTTCCCCCTCCTTATGCCCTGCCTTTGTCCTCCAACCCCAAACACCCTCTAAGTGATTCCCCTGCTGCTGACTCAGACTCTCCACCATTGGAGGAATATAGGCCAGCCCAGCGCCCTCCAGGTGACTACCCCACGGCACACACAGCCCCTCCTTCCTTGGAGGTAGCTGGCCCGGCCAAAAGAACACAAAGTACTCGCCGGGGGGGGTTAAACTTTGAAGTGGATACAGGGTAAGTATACTCAGCCCTTAAGGCCCCATTGGGCCATCTATCAAACAAAAAGGACTCTAGTTCAAGAGGCTAATGGCAGTAAATATGGGGCTTAGACAACTAAGAGGACCATGGACCTGGGAAAGAAAAAATCCATCACTCGTTCCTAGTAATCCCAGAATGCCCGACCCCATTGATGGGCACACATCTGCTCAAAAAGCTCCAGGCCAGAATAACTTTTAACCCTGAAGGCCCCCAAGTGAAATTTCTAAATTTTTCAGTAAAAACTCCTATAGTCACGGCTTTTACTATGTCAGTAGAAGATGAACATCAACTTGTCAAACCCCCCAAGACTGATCAAACAGGCAAGCTACCCCGGAAATGGATAACAGATTACGCAGATGCCTAGGAAAAAAACTGCTGGGTTACACGTAGCCGTGAAACATCCTCCAATAACAGTGGAGTTAAAAACTTCAGCCCCCCCATCAATGTCAAAAAATATCCTCTGAGCAAAAAAGCTAAAGATGGGATAAGGCCCCATATTCAGAAATATCTGGCCTTAAGGGTCCTAAGGCCCTGTCATTTGAACTGGAACACTGCCCTGTTACCAGTATAAAAATCCAGGAACCGGGGACTATCGCACCGTTCAAGACCAAAGAGAGATCTACAACAGAGTGCAGGACATTCACCCCACAGTACATAATCTGTACAATCTGCTTAGCACTCTGAACCATGAGCGGAAATGGTATACTGTTCTGGACTTAAAAGATGCTTTCTTTTGCTTGCCTCTGCATAAAGATAGTCAGTTGCTATTTGATTTCCAGTGGGTAGACCCAGAAACCGGGACGTCTGGTCAACTAACATGGACTAGACTCCCACAGGGGTTCAAAAACTCCCCCACTCTCTTTGATGAAGCCCTCCACAGAGACCCCAACAACTTCAGAACTATGCACCCTGAGGTCACCCTGCTTCAATATGTTGATGACCTGCAACTGGCAGCCAACACCAAGAAAAACTGTGAGTCTGGAACCCAATTATTATTATACGAGCTTGCTCAACTCTGGTATAGTGCTTCTGCCAAAAAAGCCCAAATTTGCCAGCAAGAAGTAATCTTCCTGGACTATTCCCTTAGGGGCAGTAAGCGATGGCTCACTGAGACCAGAAAACAATCCATTGAGCAGATACCAACCCCATCTAACAGCAGACAACTCAGAGAGTTTCTTGGGACTGCTGGCTTATGCAGCTTATGGATACCTGGGTTTGCGTCCTTAGCTGCTCCTTTATACCCGCTGTTAAAGAGAGATGCCCAATTCTAATGGACCCCTGAGCACCAGCAAGCTTTTGATAACATCTAAGGACACTGACACTGAAACCCTCAACTTCACTTAGCCCAGCTTGCATTTTCAGAAAGCCCTAAACTAAGTTAAAAATGTACATCAACTCACTCACCTTGGTTCAAAGAAACTGCAGGCATTCCTGAAGGATCAAGAACAGAGTTTTCCACTAACCAACTCAGAGCGAAAGAAATAACTGAACGGGTAACAAAAGCCTGCCGGGTCTGTCAATTGGTTAATGCTTACCCTTCCAACTTTCCTGCAGGAAAGCACCTACAAGAAACCAGACCAGGACAATTCTTGGAAGTGGACATTACTGAAATTAAGCCAGGAAGTTATGGACTTAAATATCTCCTAGTCTTTGTAGATACATTTTCAGGATGAATTAATTGAAGCCTTCCCCCCCCCCACAAAAAAAAAAAAAAAACAACAACAACAAAATAAATGGCACAAATGGTGGTCAAGAAGATCCTGAAAGATATTTTTCTAAGATACGGACTGGCTAAGGCAATAGGGTCTGATAATGGACTGGCGTTAATTGCCCTGGTAAGTCAGGGATTAGCCAGGACCCTGGGGATTAATTGGAAATTACATTGTGCTTATAGACCCCAGAGCTCAGTACAGGTAAAAAAAAAATAATAGAACCATTAAAGAGACTTAACAAAATCAAGCTTAGAGATCGGCATAAAAGATCGATCTATTCTCCTGCTTTATGCACTGTTTCATGCAAGAAATACTCATACTCCTCTGTTTCCTTGTGTAACCTCACCCCCTATGAAATTCTCTATGGTCCCTCCTCCAGTAAGGGACCTAACCCAAACTCTAAGACCTAACGATCCCTTCCACACCCCCTTGCTTGACAGACTTAAAGCTCTTGAAAGAAATCAGCAATATCTGTGGAAACATCTGGCCACTGCCGACCAACCTGGGGACGAGGGGACTCCATATCGATACCAAGTAGGAGACTTCGTCTACATTAGACGACATCAGGTGTCATCCCTGGAACCCCACTGGAAAGGACCATATAAGGTGCTACATATAACACCTACAGTGGTAAATGTAGACGGAATCACTTCATGGATCCATGTCTCTCATCTCTGGCCTGCGCCCTGTCCAAAATCTGACTGGAAACTGGTAAAGACTGGTAACACTTTCAAATTGCGTATTCGCCATGTGGATAAGGCTACAGACTCTCCCCTTGGCCAAGAGTAGTCCTAACCCTCATCAGCCTGTTCAGCAGTAATGGCTGATCACAAATCCTACTGTACAAGAAGTATGGTCTATCTTGCATACAGCCCCTTTAGGGACATGGTGGCCACCTCTCCACCCAGACATTTGTCAGCTGGCTATAGGTCTTTCCTATTGGGATATCCCTGATGAAGGGGATCCAACTAAAATTCCAATAAATCCTTTCCGTATCATAGGTAATAGAAACAAACATTATGGATGTAGGGACACGAGAGCCAGATGCAGGTTGGCTAGCCTAGATTACTATGTTTGCCCAGCGGACTATCAAAGCCACAAACAGACATGGCTGTGTGGGGGAAATGCCGACTTCTTCTGTAAGTCATGGGAATGTGAGCATACGGGGTGCCTGGTGGAACCCAAACTCCTCATCAAATTCAATACACAGCATTGGCCATATTACCAATTACACAACCAATACCGATGGCCCCCAGAGGGGTCTCTAGATCCTAAAATTCTCCGTGACCTTTTTAACTTCAGCAAGTGCTCAAAGGGTGGAAGGAAATTCCCCTAAGTGGAGGCATTTTCCCTCCTTCGCTCACATCCTGAACTATGCTTATCCAATAGATCCTCACCCTCAGCTTTCTGCTCCAGACTCTCTGCTGTCACTCCCTGCTCAGCAACCTGATTTCTTCCCTCCAATTACTAGATCAAAAACCCAAACCGCCGGTTCTCAGATTATTGCCCCCTTGCTGAGGTAGCAGGTACTGAGGTACCCATCCACCCACTCACTACTCTCTTCTCCTGTCAGTGCCCGCACCAGGTCCCACCAGGTCCTCTTACCAGCTAACCCAAAGCTCAAACCAGCTAAGGAGAGCCCTCAGACCCCTATCCAAGATGTAATGAAAATGGCCTTTAAAGTTGCTCTGTCATCACTGAAAACAGGTTACTAAGAATTTAAAGTCCCTCACAGGCTTTTTGGGATACAAACTCCCATCTTCCCCTCTGCTCTATCTGTTCTACTGCTCAAGTTTTGTTGCCTGGAAAATTCCAAACCCCTTTCCCATTATTCTTTTACATCTTTCCTTCCTCATGCTCAGACCCAAGGTGCTGCTCTCAGACCCGCCTTCCCTGTCTTCCCCGTCTATACCAGGCCCACAGAAAAGTCTTAACTGACCTTCTCCAGCAGTCTTCACTATGGCTGACTTTAGGACTTTCAGCCTAAGAGTCCCTATAAAAGAGTTCAATGTAGATAAACTTCCCCTTTTCATGTTTCCCTGTTCTATTTGGCCACTGGCTGGAAAAATCAGCACTCCTAAGCTAGACTCCCCCTTACTAGTTTTTCACAAAACATGTGAACAAGGCCTCTGGCCTTGAGCTGGGGCTTCACAGACATGGTTACATTTCTAAGATAAATAAGTTACCAGATGAGCTCCATTGTTACAGCTGGCAGTGAGAAAAAAAAAAGAGAAGAAAAAAGCTCTCCCACTCCAGGTGTCCTTAAAATGTTAACTTGCCCAGAAGAGATGAAAAAAACAATAGAAACGAAAACTTCTTTTTGTGAACTTATGCAGACTGTGAACTTCTGAGCCCCTTCCCTTACATGTTGGGTACAAAATTCGGAAACTACCTAAATTTGGAGATCACGTGACTAATTGATTACAACAGAAGCAATGCCCTCTAAATCCGTTGCAACCAAATAGGTATGTTTCGCTGTCTTCAGTGCTATCTTAGGTGCTTGAATTGTCCGTCCTTACAACAGTATAATTCTATATACTTAAACATTGTTTATGTTTTCATAAAATGGTCAACAGATGTGATTAATTATGTAATGTTCAGATGTTTCCCAGAGTGCTCTATCATGAGGCAGGTTAATTTAAATATCAAATAGGGGGGCATACAACCCGGTTCCTCTGGGAACCTGTATCCCTCACTTTAGCCATCCTATTAGGAAAAGGAGCTGCTGCAGGTGTGGGCACAGGAAGCACTGTCCTAGTCCATGTGACACAACAAATGACCCGATGAGAAGCAGCAATAGACCAAAATTTAAAGATATTAAAAACCTCCATCACAGTTTTATAGGAATCTTTAACCTCTCTCTCTGAAATTGTTTTACAGAACATGCGAGGGTTGGACCTCCTCTTCGTGAGAGAAGGGGGCTTTCGTGCTGCATTGAGGGAAAAAGTTGATTTTATGCCGACCATACTGGAGTTGTAAAAAAATCTATGAGTAAATTAAGAAGACGCCTAGAAGAGCATCAACAAGAGAGAGATGCACAAAAAGGGTGGTTTGAGTCTTTGTTCACACAGTCCCCCTGGTTAACTATGCTTTTATCAGCCCTGACCAGTCCATTAATTATCCTCATTTCATTGCTAATTGTAGGACCCTGTTTGCTCAACCATCTAGTTTCCTTTCTACAAGCTTAAATTGGATAAGTTAAACTTATGGTAATCAGACAACAATATACCTCACTAG